>NC_142875.1:10771742-10923257 GCF_051225735.1 Oryctolagus cuniculus | reverse complement strand
GGCCAGGGTTTTAATTGTCACGAAGTTATTTTAACTGAACAGGCACCAAAAATGAGGATCCCTCACCCCCTGCTGGATGACAACCAAAGGGGCAGAACCAACTGGAAATTGAGTCGAAGAAGGTTCATATCTTCATTCATCCTTCTGATTTGAGCTTCTTTAATAATCTAAAGTATAAAGAAATAGATTTTTGTATATCTTGTATCCATATGCTTTATGAAATCACCTCATTATTTAATTATTAACCATTTTGCTTTTTCCTAGTATAAAACTATATCGTGTGCAGTTGGAAGATAATTTCTAGTATTTTAGCAATAACTTTTATTGTCCTATTGCATTAAATTGAACCTGCATAAATTTTTGAAAGTTGGAAGAAGAGAAGGCGTGCCTTATTGTGTCACAATTATACTGGATTTAGTATTTGATAATCAATATGATGTTTAAGGGTAGCTTTAGGTAAATATAGTGCATAATGTTTATATCTCTCTTAAATTTTGATTTACAATTTTCATTAGAAATTCTTGCTGAATATTCATATATTTTAACATCCATTAACATAATAATTGGACTGCATTCCTTTAAGTATTTAGCATATTCCTAAATGAGGAGTAAATCCTACTTAAGCAGGTGTATCATATTACTTAATAATGTCCTGGAGTTAGTTGCTAATATTTCAAGTGTAAATAGTCTGTTATTATGTATTTATCTGTATGTGTATACATTTATGTGCCATCTTGGTCTTGTTTAATTAGAATGTATACCTCTATTTTAATAGATCTCTAGTTATTTTCTTATGATCTGTCAATTTGACACCTCTCACCTCTAGACTATGATAAAAACACACCTGACTTTTAAAAAGACACCTAAACACATCTCAGTTTAAATGTCAGGTCTGTTCTGCTATGCTCCATGCCGCTTATGTCAACCTCAGGGAATTTCTACATTCTCTTACGTCCTAGGTACCTGAAAGAATGGGGTTTGTTGTGAAAATAAAGTGAGAAAATACACGCAAAGCATTTGTGAGAGTGTTTGATGGATTTTACCCTCTGAGTAAAGGATGCCTGCTATCATTGTGAATGCCTGCTGGGCATTTCTGCACGAAGAAAAAAGTGCCCCCAGCAGCAGTGCTGCTTAAAAAGCTTTCATATTGATTTTGAGTAAGGTGTTCAGGAATCTCTAAAATCCTTGGTCTATTCTTCCAAGCATGTGGTAACAAGCTCCCAAGTCAAACTGCATGAAAAACCTAGACAGTCACATTCATAGTCTGCCATATATTCCGAAATATATTCTAATCGTCCTTATTAAGAACCTCATCCTAACCCTGTTCGTAAGTAATTTTTTTTAGTAAAAGTCTCCTCTATGAGTCTGCAACTCCTTGTAGCTCTGAGGAGTTCTGTTCTGTGATGGTCTGCCCTTCTAAGAGGTGCCCTGGACTCAGAGGGCTCCCCCTGTGATTTCCAGTCGTTCCTTGGGATGCTCCTCTCCAATCTCAACAAGGATTTTGTTCCAGACACATTGATTCATGCTGAAGCCCAAAGCCAAATGTGCATGAAAATCACTAGTTGTAGACTAAAATTTATATTTGAAAGAGTATTTCTGGTAGAATAAATGAGTGCTTATGCAAAGAAACTTGGTCATAATCTTCATAAGCACTTTTCTGAGGAAAATAAACTTGACCCTTCCACTCTTAAGAATAAGAGCTTTGTGCAAAATAAGCCCCAAATGAAGCAATTGTGTAAGTAAGCCCTGTAGTAACATGAGACAGGCAAGTAACTCAGAAAAAGTGTCAAGAGAAGCAGCAACTAGTGCAAACAATTTCTATTCAACCAAAGCACCCAAATACTGAAAAAGTTAGTAAGTAACATCCAGGGAAACTTTCCAAAGAGCAACAATGACCAGCAATGCAGAAAGTTGCATTTTCAGTGAGTTTCTGGTGTCTTTGTTATGTTGTTTATTTATTTACTTTTGGTCTATTTATAGGGCCGTGGGTAGATGAAACCCAGGGTTACCTGTCATAACTCTCTAGGGAGTTTCAGCTTTCACAGACACAGTTGCCCATACCCTTTGTATTGGTCCAGCTCCTGCTGCTGTAACACAACACAGACTGGGTACATCTCACAGAGAGACTTATTTTGGCTCACAGTCCGGGATGTCCACAGTCAAGGGCCACATGTGGCAGCAGAGTCACTGAGGTAGCACAGGGCTTGGCATAGCGAGAGACAGGGAGTGCTGCACACATCTTCATGGTCTCTCTCCCTCCTCTTACAAGCAACGTGGAATCAGTCATGGGCACTCCCCTCAGTGAGCTAATTCCATTCACTTCCCAGCCTTCACCCTAACACCATAGCTGGACTATATTGATAGCTTCTTTTTATTTTATTTATATAAATAGAACCGACTTCACGTGTTCATACGCACATACAATTTTCAGTACATAATGATACTTACCAACCACCTTCTCTCCTTCCAGACTGGGGATTAAACTCCAACAAGGGTTCAGAGAGAACAACACTGAAGCCACAGTCTCCCTTGTCAGGTCATTAGATCAGATTCAAAGGCATCAACATGATTTCAAGCTTAGCCAATGTGTAGCCAAAAGCAGGAATTCACTGCTTTAAATGAGCATGGAAGCTGTGATCACACTAACGATGGTGTCTGTTGACTAACAACTAGAACTTAAAAATTTAACACTTACCCACTGCTCTGGACTGCGCTGTGTCTGATAACACACGCTGTTTTAATATGGTCTAATCAAATATATTTTATGATCTTTAAATTTAATGCAGAGTTAGACTCTCTGAAATTCTGGCAATAATGGTCCATGAAATGCCATGGGAAATTTAATTTGAGCCTACACACAACTATGATCCTGAGAAAAGCTTTAGAATTTATTTAAAAGTCAAAGAAAATTTAGCATTTGAAAGTGATATTTAGAAATAAAGAGACAGACCAGGTTTTGACCAATTACCACTGTCATGAAAAAAAAAATTAAAATAGTGCTCGTAGTTTAGTAAATGCCACAAAAATTGAAAGAGGGGTTCAGGAGAGATGCCCCACAAAACATAACATAAAGCTTCAAAGATTTTCTCTACTGCTTTCTCGATTGCTCTTTTTCATCACTTAGGTTGAATCATGCTTTATAGAATATTAGAGAAAGCCCTAGGTAAAGGGCATATCATTTGGAATATTATTCCATGTGTACAGACTTAAAATGAAGAAAATTTAATAAGTGGTGAAAACCCAGTATGTACCCCATCTTTCCTCTTGGATGTTTCTGTCTAGGGAAATAGCATTACTACTATATCTTCTCCACAGACTGAGGAGAAAACAAAATGAATCTACTCCTGGGAAGATGGCTGGCATGTTTGGGTCCCCTGAACATCAGCAGGTTAATAAACGTTTCTGATTGAACACTTAGAGAAGACACTATTTAAAGGAAGCCAAGCGTCAATCTCTTCTTGGCAAATGAGAAAGAAATGTCATAAATTGTAAATATCTTATCACTTAATGCCAATGTAAAGTGGATAGTCGCCGATATTTCAAATCTGCTCTCACAGAAGGCATACTAACTATTCGTTTAAAAAATGATTCCGGGGCCAGCACTGTGGCACAGTGGGTTAAGCTGCTGTCTGCAGTGCCGGCATCCCATGTGGATGCTGGTTCGAGTCCCTGCTCACTTCCAGTCCAGCTCCCTGCTGATGTGTCTGGGGAAGCAGCAGAGGATGTCCCCTCTGCACCCACGTGGGAGACCCAGATGATGCTCCCGGCTTTCGATCAGCCTGCTCCAGCCTTTGCTACTTGGGGAGTGAACCAGTGGATAGAAGATCTCCTTTTCTCTCTGTAACTCTGCCTTTCAAATAAATAAAATAAATCTTTTTTTAAAAAAGAAGCAATTCTGTATTTGTTTTTAATTATCAAATGATTTTCTGGTTCTCTCATCTTTTCTATTTAATATAAAATAATAATATGGACAGGCTTTATGTCATTTTCCCCTCATTTAAAATACATTGAGGAGAAGCAATACCTAATTTTGTGTAGCTTATATTTTATTTGAAGCAAACATTTCCTTATTTATCAATTATTTAAAACAGTTATTGTGTCAATTACTTCATTTTCCCACTATTCAAAATGTTTGTGAATGTCTTTTCAGTGATGTGTGGAAACTCTTATCCACCGATTCATACTTTTTAACAATGCATCAACTTCATTATATAAACTTGATAGTTACAAGAGGCTGATTTATAAATCGATAGTTAAAAGATGCCATGGATTTGAGTCAAAGGGATTGTTACCCATACTTAAATCTTTCATAAAAAGTAGTAAATGTAGTATTTTGTATGGATAACAACCAAATAGCTACAAAACGTGGGTAAATTCCTACATACAGCATTTTTTTTTTTTTACCTACAATGGCTTATGCATTTTTCTTCCACCTTAAACTTTCAAATCTATCTCCATCCAGACAAAATCAAGAGTATATTCTTTTGCAATGATTTAATAAATATCCCTGTCATGCTTCCTTAGTTTCAATTTTTTTTGCCTCTAGACAAAAGATGGATTAGTACAAAGATATGATTATTTTAATAGTTATCTTCTGGGTTTTACACAGTTAAGCATGGGAGCTGTTTATCATCTCAAATGTGGAACTTAGAAGTTACCTTTAGTAAAGTTAATTGATTCATTATACTTTCTTGTGTGAGCTTTATGGAATCAGAGAAATCCAAACAACATGTAGAGATATATTCCCATTGGTATTTGGCATGAAAACTGGTGCCTCTGCCATTGGTAGCAGTTAGTCTTTGATCTAAGAAGATCAAGAGGCATGTACAAGAAGGAGTTATTATTATTTGTCCCAAGGTTTAATTTTATTGCCTTAGAATACACTGCAATCAGTGCACATAGGGATAGCAGATTACCTGAAAATACCCCCAATAAGCCATCAATAGGACTCTTTTCATATGTTTACACTAGTTTCCAGGTCAAAGAAACATATGGCTTTTTCTCCCTGGAATTAAATCTACTCAGCAAGTGAAAAAAAAAAATAGAGTTGGAGCACTTAAAGTTCCATTAAGCCAAGATGACTTACTATTAAACATAAATAGTATTTATTATTAAGCACATATAATGCAAAATCACATCATGTTAACTCAAATGTAACATCTTCCCATGAAAGACATGAAGCTCAAGGCTAGTGGGTAAAAAGCAGTCACAAGTAGGAAGCAGATGCCAACATGTACCATCAGAGTGGTGAAGATGAGGCCTAGCATTAGTGATTTTTTTTCACAATATCACAAGGCAGGCATTATTCTGTTTTTTTTTTTTTAAACTTTTATTTAATAAATATAAATTTCCAAGCATCAGTGATTTGACAGCAATTGCAGACGGGCCAGGTTCCATGACTCTCCCTTCCTTAGGATACAGAAATGAACTTTTGATCAATCTTTCTTTGAGTCATGTCTCAGACTCTCTGTTGGATCATGGAAACAGTGATATTCTGGGTGTCCCTGAGTTATGAGTGCAATTTCGACTTCATATCTCTTCTGTTCCCTCTTGCCATTTGTATAGCAGACCCCAGGAATGTACTTGTTTGGGATGTGAAAATACCACACTTACTACAGCCACGTATGGGAACCACCTGATCCTCATGTAGTACCTAACTAATTATGCATACAGTTAAGTACGTAACAGTGTTTAAATAGTTCAAGTGTTCTGTGGAAGCATTTTGATCTGTTAAAGGTAACTCTGCAACAAAGTTTACTGCTTACTTGGTATGGTTCCAGGCTCATATCTAACTTTTTCTGAGGAAGCTCAGATGCAAGGCAATAGGAGAAAAGCAATAAAGTTTCAGGGGGCGCCAGGTTTCTCCTGTCCCTTTTCCAATATTCCTCTCTGTTCTCAGCAAACACAACCTGTGATGGTTGTGGCACCCTCCTCTCCTCTGTGTGTCTCTTCTATCTCTCTCTGTTAGCTTCATCTTAATGCACTGTGACTTTGCCTACTTCTTGCTAATCAACACAGTGGCAATTCTCTTTGGAAGGGAAAGCTTCACTTCCCAGTGTTATTACCTGTACTATATTAGTTTTGCAAATGGTAAAAGGAAAAAAAAAAGAGGGTCCTTGACATAGAACCCCACAGGACAGGACACTGATGGCTTCAACAGGTCAAACACAGACTCAGAATCCAGAAAGCCACCAACGGATGCTATAGGGGACAGGGTAGAAATGCTTAACTACTCTGAAGAAAGAGCCTTCATCATGAAAAGGAATGATGACAGCAGAGGCAACAGCTGAGATGAGAGAGGGAAAAGAGCCGCATGTCTTCACCAGTACGGCTTGAAGATCAATAGGCATCGCCAAGTGAGTTTCTTCCTGGTTTGATCCTTTTGGCTGAAGGAATGTTTCTACCACATCAATGTATGCCAATCCCCAAATTAATTACAAAACAAAGTCAAAGATAAGTGTAGTGATGATGATCATATACATTATCCTCCAAACTGGGACATCCGTTAATGTTTAAACCAGAACAACTTGTTTGAAGCAGAACTGTCCTGGGCAAACTAAGACTATTCACCTACATGGACACATACACAGAACTGAGGTTTTCCACAGCACATATATATCAAGTGCCTATGATGGGGCTGGGTTTATAATATAGTTGAATCTGTAACTAACATATGATCAAGTTTTAAAATTAGCAATAAATTAAATTTAATCAAAAATATTATTCAGCATTCCTTGGGGTCCTGCCTTTTTTGGAGATTAATATTAATTTCAATAGAGTCAATAGGTCTAGTTTTTTTTTTCTCCAGCATTAAAACCAACCAAGCTCTAGCACCACCTCATTGTGTACCCGATGGAGTAGGAGAAGTGTATTTAGGGGCTGATGCACATTGTGTTACAGCTACAGTATGGTGAAGTATGCAGGGATGCGCTCACTCTGAGAGCTGCACAGAGCACAGTGTGACAGCGAGAGCAGGCCAGCAGCCCACATCTGGCCTCATGTCATGTGTTCTGCCCTCATTGTTAGTGAGTATTCCAAGTCCAAAGTCATGGTTGAAAATGAGTAAGTTATGCATATTATTCTACTTACAGAGTTGAATCTACACACATCTTGGTGTAGTATTTTACCCTGTGGTTAATATCCAGTTAGGGTGCCGAAGTCACACACTGGAGTACCTGGATTTGAGTCCTGTCTGGCTTCCGACTCCAGCTTCCTGCTGATGCAGGACCAACAGGGAATATGCAACTAGATATAAGGGAATAAAAAGGAATAATGGCAAAATCTGCTCCCGGGCCATCAGTGAAGGTGGACTTTGTCCCAGTTTATGGCCAGTGAATGGAAGTTTTCCTAGCAGAAAATTTCACACACACACACACATATATATATATATTTGAAGATTTATTTCTTTGTTTGAAAGGCAGAGTGAGAGAGAGAGGGAGAGACGAGAGAGATCTTCCACCCACTGGTTCACTTCTCAAATGGCCGCCACACCTGGGGCTGGAAAGGTGCTGAAGCCAGGAGCTTCTTCTGGGACGTCCGTGTGGGTGGCAGGGTGGGGGAGGGGGAGCAAACCCAGGGCCACTTTCTGCTGCTTTCCCAGACACATCAGTAGGGAGCTGGATCAGAGGTGAAGCAGCTGGGAGTTGAACTTGCTTCCATGTGGGATATGGCTCAATCCATGAGACCACAATGCCAGCCCCAACAGAAAAGTAATTAATACCACATGGGGAGAGAGAGGAGAGGATATTGAAAGAGTAAATTCTTTGAAAAGAAAAGAAAAAAAAAAAAAACAGACCATAAACTCTACAGGATTGATGGCAAGAACATGCGACAAATAAAGCAAATTCGGTGATGCTGGTTTTCTGAATCTTTTGATTCATTATGTGGAAGAAAGAATTTTAATGTGAGACATAAAGCAAACCTGTGTCACACTGGAAAGGTTACCATGGACAAGATAGGAAAAGAGTGATTTAAATGTAATAAGAGCTATGAGACACAGTCAATTTCAATTTCAAGGATATAGGCCCTTTCAACTAAAGAAGTGGTTTTACATGTCTTCTGTTCATACCCACAAACATGAGGACATTCTGAAAACTCTTAAAATAAAGGATTCTTGGCCAGCATCGTGGCATGGTAGATAAAGCCACCACCTGCACCACAGGCATCCCATATGGGAGTTGGTTCATGTTCTGGTTGCTTCACTTCTGATCCAGCTCCCTGCTAATGGCCTGGAAAACCAGCAGAAGATGGCCCCAGTGTTTGGGCTCCTGCCACCCACAAGGGAGACCTGCAAAAAATTCCTGGCCTTAGCCTGGCACAGCCCTGGCCAGTGTGGCCATCTGGGGAGTGAAACAGCAGATGGAAGATCTCTTTTTCTCTGTCTCTCCCTCTTCTGTGACACGGACTTTCAAATAAATAAATAAATCTTAAATTTAAAAAATTAAGATTCTTAAACTCATGACCAATATGTTGTAGAAAGGAGATCTTTGCATTACTGAGACTTTTGGGAGTTTACTAAAGCTATGAAGGCCAGACACATTGCTAGACTAGCAATCACTGATTTTCTACTTCACTCATTCATAGCCCCAACGCCTTAAAATATTATGATGTTGTACTGTTAACCCAACTAAAGACAGCATTTGTGAATATTGGCTTCAGGATCATGCAAGGAAACACTGCCATGCACAGAATCCTTTTAGCTTTGGAGCTCCGGGGAATACAGGACATAAATTTAAAGACCGTTTATCACAATAATCACACGTTAACAGGTTCCATCCTCCTATGTAAGCCCATGTTAACCAAATTTCAAGTTCTCTTTCCATGTGGACAAGTTTCCTTTGTGTTTTTATTTTTTGTCTGATAATAGAACATCACTAGAAATTTTGCAACATATGATTCTGTGGAATTTGCATACACAGCACAGTTAATGCTTTTCCTATTTCATGATTTCCACATATTAAGTGATAAAATGTAATAATCACTGGTATCCTCAATTTACAGTCTCACCAATGTACGGGAAGAATATAGTTCACTTATATCACACATCACAATTTTCTGGAGACATATTTCCATGGAAGTAATGCATGTGCTTCAACATGCCCTGGGAATCCAAAAACAATTAACTAAGACCATAGAGATGATGGGAAGTCTATCAGGCTGTGGATGTGCCAGACACCATGGCCCCTGACACTGCAGAAATGTCCAGAGACGGAATTAGATCCAGCAAAATCTTGCATATGGGCTAATTCTCTCTAGTGCGTGGTAGAATAACAGTCGGTGCCCATGATCTAATTGAGATGTGAACTCTGAGCCCAGAAGGATGTATCTTACAAGCTATTTATTACCACTCTATGCATCTGCTAGTTCTTTGTAAATGCCATGGAACTGCAGAAATGCAAACAACAGTCAGAAAATGAAGAAGCAGAGCATTTCAAAGAAAACATAATTTAAAAATATGTGACCACTCAGGGCTTAGTGATATTATTAAATGCCTGGGCTACAGAAGATTACTATGACAGATGTAATTATGGTAGCACGCTTTTCATTTGGTAAAAGCAGTTTCTGAAAATTTTAGTATTATGTGAACTGTTAAAAATTGGGGGATTTTTCAATAGCCATAACAACAGTTATCACAGCCTATGATTGCACGTTGGAAGTATTTCCAATCTTAGACCATCAATGTTTTTCTTAATATGTCTTTATTTGCACAGAACTTTCAAAACTCACAAATAACAGTTTTGATCTGACTTGAAAACGTAGGAAACAAGTCCTCTAATCACCAAACAATCAAAAGATTTCTGCTACTGTGGAAAAAAAAACAGATCTCTACTGTAGCCATTACAAAGAAAAATACAAAGGTGACTGATTAATTTGTACATTCCTGGTGGTAGGAACTAATTATAACTTGGGGGTAGTGGTAAACACAGGAAGTTACATCCCACAATGAAGGCATGCAGAGAGAGGCAGGAAACACATCAGGGATGAGAGAGAAAGAAAAGGTGACATAGAAATGGAGCAATTAAGCAGGAATCCTGGACTTACAAAGTGCCTAGGAGCAAATAAAGAGTGGTACCTGACCTATTCTTGAGCTGCTATAATCTGCTTTGTTTAAAGAAGAGAAAAGGTTATTCTTTGTTTTGGGGGTAAGGTAAGGTAAAGGGCACTGGGTTGGAAAAGACTATATAGATTAGGTTGCCAACAATTCTGTTTTCCAGGGAGGGCATTGACTCTTCCTTATAGGGGCCACAGTGGCCGTAGAGGTCAACACATAGCTTTAATCATATGGATAGTGAATATATCTGGTCAAAGCACCAATGATCTGTTTCACATGCAGGGATCTGAGTATTTCTCATGATTCTTTGTATTATGCTCTATTCAGTTCATGTGAAATCATGCAGATAGCAACTTTAACTAACAGGAGTTGTGTCTAATTCATTTGCCAAGTGTATATAATTCATTCATGGTACCTCTAAGATGGAAGTCAAAGTTCAAAAAAATATGATAAGCTATATGGCCTGGATTGAGTAATATAAAAATATGTAATCAGAAGTAGTACCTTATTTCTACTATGAACATTTTGATTAGTTTGGCATTTTATTGACACCTGGAAAATCAGTAGTAAAATTATATAAAAGTAGAAATTTGCACAAAGATTAACTATATGACAAATAACCTTATAAATGCCTTTAACAAAAATAGAAATGGATTGAAATGTCATAATCTGAAGCTAATGTTGTAGGGTAGTGAGTTAAGCTGCTACCTGTAATGCCAGCATCCCATAAGGGTACTGGTTCAAGTCCCAGCTGTTCCACTTCCAATCCAGCACCCTGCTAATGTACCTGGAAAGCAGTGGAAGATAGCCCAAGTGTTTGGGCCCCTACACCCACATGGGAGACCTGGAAAAAGCTCTGGGTTCCTGGTCATTTGGGGAGTGGACCAGCAGATAGAGGATTCTCTTTCTGTCACAGTGTTTTTTTTTAATTTAAAAATAAACAAATCTTTTGTAAAAATAGAAAATGTAGACATACAAACTGCAAGGTGTCTGGCATGTAACTAATCTTCCCAGGCAGACGAATCAACTCACAAGTTTTTACTGGGATTCTGCTCCCAGGCGAGGAGTGGGGGCCGGAGAAGTTGCGCGTCAGAGGCTGGGAGGGCTTTTATAGACACAGGGCATGGGGGTTAAAGGTTGAGGTGGGTCTGATCCTCATTGGTTGACCTTTAGGCACCCATGGGGACCTTGACAAGGACTTTTTGTCCCCAGAAGTACAGGTAGGGACTCTCCATTTCCGGAAGTATAGGCCTTCCCTCCTTGCAGATCCCAAAGCTACGACAAACTAAAAAAAATTGAATAAGATCTCAAGCCAGAGTTTCTTAAGAGTTTGTTAATATACTTCCAGTGATTTTTAAAACTCATGAAAAATTTATAAAACTGGCAGGTTAATAAATGTTAATTATTATACCAAGCATTGCATTTTGTTTGCCTATGTTAATAAGAAATGTAATATTTGATAACTATATTATTGTATAATACTATAGCTTTACATTTTTCTTATTTTATGATACTGAAGCCATTATTATATGCCTCTCCCACTCTCTGTAACTCTACCTTTTAAATAAAAAATAAACCTTAAAGTCATAACCTATGCCTTTTGCTCTTTAAAATGTATCAGCAGTTGAACTAAACTAAGTCTGTATTTTCCCTTTCCTTTTACAATATCATTTATAAGTAACACCTTAATATTTCATTCATATTGGCAACCTGGATATCTAGAAACTTCCCTAATTTTCACACTTACGTTAAATAGGTAGGATGAAAATAATTATTTATACTCCTCCAATATGACAGAATTACAAACAGAAAAATTGAAAATACACTGAAACCAATTTCACAGATGAACATAGAAGAAACACTCTTTCACTAATACATAGATCACCAACATAAATACTAGCGTTTGCTTTGTAACACCATCTCTCTCTTACAAATGTGAGTAGAATGTGATAATTTTGCTTTCGATGTTTGCTGTCAGAAGGACCCAGACATATCCCACAATTAAGTAAACCATATTTTCAAAATCAACCTAAGTGAAGTCATGGAATGACCACCCTATGGATATGATTTAGGATACATACTGATACTGCACGTTGGAATAAAATTTTTACTGAAATAATAATTACTGTGAATTACATTCCATTTTTAAAATCTTAAACATCAAAGATGAAGTATATCAAATTAATCTTAAATAAATTAATTTGAAGAGCAATGACAAGTTCCCTTTATAATCCTATATAAGCCTTTTTTAATTTTAATGTATACCTAACACAGCTTCAGAACATAAAAAATGACATGAGATATAATTTTTATGGAATCCACTTCAGGGATTGTCTCTAGGTCATTTTAGTGATATCAAAGGACATTTCACATTAATAGAAAATTATGATGATTATAGGCCTTAAATAAAGAAATACTGGTCTATTAATGAAGTTAATATAATGAAGTTAATTATAAATTATAAATTTATAATTATAAATCTTAAAAAAATGTTGTCCAAAAAAGTAGATTTATTTTGCTATGAGCTTGTCAGCTGATCAATTGAAACATTACATAAAATAGTTATTCCAGCTGTCTTTAAAAATCATCAGACTTTGTGAAACTTAAAAAAAACAGAAAAAATTGTGAATTACTCAGTAGCATATCAGCATAGTAAGAGCTGTTAAAAAATGCAAACGTTTTCCACCTAAACTGACTCTTTTCTGAAATAGAAGGCATGCAGTCTATGTTGACTGTCATCCCTACTCGCTGCATTTCTGCCTGCTCTCATTCAAATATCCCTGTCTGCCTTATGGGAATTCTATCCGATTTCTTCTATGGTGCTGGGACTGAGATGGGGAATGAAAAAAAGAGGGGGAGCATAGGATGACCTTAGCACACCCAATATCACCCTTAAAGTTCAGATTCTCCTTAGTAGAGGGATAGAACTTACGGCCACGTGCCAAGGTAGCCAAAGTAACTGTTCCTGAATTTATGATATAATGTGCTAGGATGACAGTCAGTCAGCACTTCTGCCCCTTGAGCTGATGCCTTCCTGGGCCACACGCTGCTCTCCATGTAATCTGTGGGGCCAGGAAAGACTTCCCCAGGGGAGAAGCAGCAAGAAGAAAGTAACATTTGAAATGACATTTACACCACTGAGGTGTTTTTATTCAGCTAAAGTAATTACATCACAGGTCAGTTGCTATGTATGTCAACATCACTACAATTTGAACCACCTACCACCATAAAAACAAGGATGACAATGTTCCTTATGGGAGATTTTCCAAACAATTTTTTAAAAGATTTATTTATTAACTTGAACGTCAGAGTTACACAGAGAGGCAGAGAGAGGCAGAGAGAGAGAGAGAGAGAGAGAGAGAGAGAGAGGTCTTGCATCTGCTGGTTCACTCCCCAGTTTGGCCACAACAGCCAGAGTTACACTGATCCAAAACCAGGAGCCAGGAGCTTCCTCCAGGTCTCCCACATGGGTGCAGGGCCCAAGCACTTGGGCCATCTTCTATTGCTTTCCCAGGCCATAGTAGAGAGCTGGATCGAAAGTAGAGCAGCCGGGACTTGAACCAGCACCCATAAGGGATGCCGGCACTGCAGGTGGTGGCTTTACCTGCTAAGCCACAGCACAGCCCCTCCCCCCCCCCCAACAATTTTTAAATACTGAAGAGTTTGGGTCTTTTTTTGTGTATGACACCACTTTATCCTCTAGCTGAAGAGGGAAGAATAACCCTGAGTTACTTTCTGGCAGAAGTCAACAAAAAGATGATGTGAAATGGTAAGACCCTTTGCATGCTAACGCTTAGCGATATTTGTAGGAAAAACTCTGAAGTGTGGATTCTGGCAAAAGTACTTTTGTATAGACTACTTGAAGATTTATGACTATCTCATAAGGTGGAAGTATTTTACAGGACAGAAAATCAGGACTCAAAGATCTCCTAATAGGCCAAACAATATACAGTTAGGATGCTTGGTGTCAAGACACCCGATTCTTTCCCCTGCCTGGCCCCATTTCTCCCACAGAAGGACTCATGGTATAGGACGTCTGTTTTTCCAAAACCACATGCAAACATATGCTGTGTTTAATGCATAATCACTTAAATGTTTTAAAAGCAAGAGAGCTTAGTACATAAAATATTACACTATTTAGAATATTCATATGAAACTAAATTTAATTTAGGTCATCATTTAAATACCAGGAACTGAAACAGACTCCACCCACAAATAATGTGTGTTGAATGCGTAACTATGGAAAACACAGTAATCAACTTAGTTGATACTTGGAAATGCCAGAATCAGGTTGATGCATTAGAAGTACCTAGATCCTCGTGTGTGAGAGAACTGAATGAAAGGGATGGCGGCTAATTCACGTCGTGAGAATGCACAGCGTGAAGCACTTAGATGGAGACAATGACAGTGTGTGCAGAACAGCCAGCCTTGGCCTGCACCTGCTCCTTTTCTGTTCCAAGGTGATTTTCTCGTTAACCCATCTGCTATCTACTCTGATGCTGGAGGTGGTGCCTGGCATTCTCACCCCGCCAGGTGAAGAAGCGGTTATGATAACCATCTAAAGTAGCAACTTTGATAGTATCCTAGAACCAACACATTTCTCTAGTGAAGGC
Source organism: Oryctolagus cuniculus (assembly GCF_051225735.1). NCBI lineage: Eukaryota > Metazoa > Chordata > Mammalia > Lagomorpha > Leporidae > Oryctolagus > Oryctolagus cuniculus. Next base: position 10,908,593 of record NC_142875.1, on the reverse strand, counting down.
AATGATGATACATGTGCCTCTTAAATTCAAACACATATTTTAAAAGTTGCCACATATTATGGCCTGTACTTTATGGGGGGTTAAAAAGTATAAACTGATTTTCAGTTATCCATTGTGTACATATTTTAACCTGCCATTAATGGAATTTATATCCACTAATTTTATTTCTGACATCCAAATGGTTACCTGTAGAGATAGCTTAATTTTAGCGATACTTATATGTAGAATTATATTACACACACACACACACACAATTTTGATATTCTCTATGTTAACTACCACAAATTTGAGAAAACATGTGGTATTTATCTTTTTGCATCTGGCTCATTTCATTATTGCTTATATATCAGATCTACTTCAGAATAACATTTTAAGAAACAAAGTGTGTAAAGAAACCCTCAAGGTGGTAGGTGTTGGGGGGGGGGGGTAGGTTAAACCACAGCTTGGGATGCCTTCATCCTGTTCCAGACTGCCTGGTAACAAGCCCTGGCTATTTCATGCTAAAGTCTAGTTTCCTGCTAACGTACCTTGGATTTCCACCACACATGTGGGAGACCCAAATCAAGTTCCTGAAAACTCCCAGGCAGAGTTTTCCTTGGAAAGCATGGCCTCCCAGAACTTGATTTCAGACTTGTAGCCTTCAGAACTGTGAGAAAATAAATTTTAGCCTTTTTTTCTAAGAAAAAAAAAAAGAGATGGCTTCGTTTTCAATTTGGTCTCAGACATCTCTGCACTACCACAATAACTGCTGTTTTCCAAAGGCTTTAGAAATACTAATATGTGGTACAAGACAAATTTCATCACTTACACTATGTGCTCTGTATTGCACTGCTACAGATATACAACTGAAATACAAACTAATACATTCAACTACATTTGCAGATCTCTTACAAAGATTCAAATTGTGTGAGGACTATTTTGGAAGATTCACTTTTTGAACATCTTTGAGATTATATACAAGTTTGCATACACAGTCTTGCATAAATATAAAGCTCCTGGCAGTTATCATAATTTTAGTCATCCCCAAATTTCTAAGAGTGATCGCAGAGCACATTGGAGGAAAACTGGCACAGCACCCATCCATTGACTACTAAACCGGTGTTTTATCATTGAGATCTCTGTGGTAAAAGAAGCGTCAGAGAAAGAACACTGCCACTGGCAGCAAGCCTGCCAGGCTAAGTGCACAGCTGGTGAAATGCCAACTTGTTCCTAACATGAATATGATAGGCATGGCAATGTTTGCTGACCTAATGTAATTAGCTGCGACCATTCTGCCAGAACATAATCACAATATCTGAAGATTAAACAAAACATAATCAAGTGTTTCATCTGTTTCTTGGAAAGCATTTCAAATGTCATCATCATGTTACAAAAAAAAGTCATTCTGCATTCTCAAGGTCATCCAGAAGGCACAAGTGCTTAAACTGGTGCTAGTAGCACTGCCAGCCCTCATTCAGTCTTCTGAACTGAGCGTTTTCTCTTCCCATTGTACATGGCCATCTATCACGACCACTTATAATAGTCTGACAATTGAATTCTACACCATTGCCTCTGGAGAATTACAAATAACATGAATTACAGATTGTGCATCATATATGATAACCCTGAAGACTTCAATCTCATAGTACTCCACAAATGAGTATGCAGAAAGAGACTTAAGATATATACTTAAGAGAAGATTACATTTTAGTAGTTTGTGATTACAGAAAGTTTACACACACACATACACACACACACACACTTACACACAGAACACAGTAAAATGAGTATTTCTCCCCACTGGGAACAGTTCAATTGGGCTTCCAAAAGTTTATAGGAAAAGCAATTTTCCTTTTGAATTTACTTTCCATGAACTTTCCAGGTGTATGTGCTTAATTTCTTAACTGACACAAACATTGTACATAGTTATGAAGTAGTGTGTTATGTTTGGACATATGTGTAAATTGTATGAGGACTGATCACGGCAAATATATCTATCCCCTCACACTTTTAACATTTCCTTATGCTGAAAAATTAATATTTCACTCCATTTTTTATAAAGAAATATATATTACATTTTCATTATCTACAGTTACCCTAAAAATAAAATCCCAGAACTTCTTTAACTATAACACAGTACCTCCTCAACCTTTCAGAATCCCCACTCGCACACCTCTCTCTGTGAATGTTTTGAAGCCTGGTTGTTCTCTGCATTCAGTCCCTTTGGGTTATGGAACTACCCTTAACAAACTCATTTCAAAGTGAAATGAGCAAGAATAATTTAATACATTAAAGATAACCCGGGGGGTTTAGATTGCACATATTTGCAGAATTTAGGCCCTAGATTTTCTCATCGTCAACCCACTGTTCCTACCATCAGTGGCTCAAATGTATCTAATATTGTACCACAATATTAGCATTTGCCAAGCACCAAATGCATCTAGGTACAATGCTGACACTCATGGAAAACACAATCAGCTACTGAACAGAATGGTGGTTACTTTAACATTCTACTCTTGTATCAGGTAGTATACACTGACAAGTTGTCAGCTGTGCAGTGTTTCCTCAAATACCTATAGGGAGTATTTGATCATTGAAATTAAGGGCTACTGCAATGTATTACATTTGGTAATTTACCCTAATCACCGTTAGGAAGATAGTGTCAAATGCAGTTATTATTTATTAGGAATCTTAAATAAGATCATATTTTGGTACTGAGAGTTAGTGGCTTCACATGTCAGAAAAATTTCCAGTGGGTTCTAAGAACTGACCACAACAAAACAAATTTGGAAGTGGTTTTTAAGGCCCAGAGAACCAGAGTGAGGAACACCCTGTGCATTTAAACAACCATGTATTGCCTGTGGGGAGCAAACCGGACTAGACTGTTACTGGAATTAAGACTTATTCTATGCATCTGCTCTCCCACAATATGGCGCTGGGAGAGAAGTAAACAGCTTCCGCACAGCTGCCTCCAGTTCAACCAATTAACTGTAGGACTTGCTCCTGATTGGAGAGCAGCGTACTCGGCGTGTGGGCAGCCGAGTTGGGATTGGCGGAGGAGGACTATAAAGGAGGAGAGAGACGGCATGCACCAGGAACATCTATGGGGAACATCTAAGGGAACCCGTGCAGCCCCCGAGAAAGCCGGCCGGCGGTGTGCCGCTCCCCTGCGGAAGTGGGGAATGTGGCCAGGGGGAACTGCCCTTCCACGGAGGTGGAAGGGATAGTAGCCAACCCGGGAAGAACCAGCAGCAATCCCGGGGAGGGCCGAGCAGACGAAAGAACAGCGCAGGGTCCTGTGTCGTTCCTCCACGAAGAGGGGGAGCGACATAATGGTGCCGTGACTCGGATATGAAGCCTAGGCAGGGTTTAGTGTCGTTCCTCCACGAAGACGGGGAGCGACAATTGCCAAGACGGGGTTTTTCTGCTTTTGGTTGTTTTTATTGCATTAATGCTGAAAAAATTAATAAGAACTTTGTCTGCAGTAAAATTCCTACAAAAGGCTAACTTTTTATATAAACACAGAGGAACTATTGCCCAAGGTAATTCTTTCTACCCATTTCAATGTGCAAGCCTTCTCATGTAATGTAATTTTAAATTAAATAAAGGCTCACAATTATTTCTCCTGGGTATACATTTGGCTGCACTAACTCTATAAAACAGTATTTCAAATGAGTCAAACTGCATTAGGAAAATAGATAAACAATTTATGGCACCTATGGAACAATTTCTTAATAATTTCCTCCTTTATTTTAATTTGATATTGAACATTAGAGTTGAGAGTTTATTTCTCCATGGATATTAAGAAAATGCTTCTTACTTTATCCCTAGGTAAAAATTGTCTTTAAAAATTTTGAGCAGTTGAAACAGTTTGTTTTTCCATTATTGTTTCTAGAAATATATGCTTAATTGATATTAAAATTAAGAAAGTGTAGGAGTTAGGCATAATGGCCACTTTTAAGTGGCAGGCAAGGTTAGCTAATTTGTGATATCAATTCATTACTAAAAGCCAAGAAGAAAAATATTTTTCAATAACTAATAAATTCTTAATACTAAAACAATTTTATTGCTTCTATTGAGAGCAATAAATGGTTACAGGATGGGAAGCAAAACATTATTTGGTAATATTGAAATTAGTAATGCAGTAGGCATTGCAACTGCTTCCAGTGTTGGATAATTCTTCTAACCTTCATCTCACCATTTAACACAATAACAAGCATGACATGAGTATACCTCTTGATGACAGACCGTGCTGATGAGTGATTTTGCATCTTTATATTATAATCATTTTATGTAATTAGCATAGTTGTTTCTCAGACCATAATAAATATGCGATGCTCAAGGCAATATACATCATGTTGTAATTTTATTCCTCATTGCTTGTAAGCAAGAGGAAACCCTGATTTCTTCAAAGCTGTGTCTTAAGCACAGTTCAGGAAACCAACACGTAAACCTTAACATAGTATTGTTCACTACAGAAAATAATTCACCATGCAGACATCTCCTATGCCCTGAATATAAGGTATCAGTGGTAGAAGCAATGTTATAAAGAGTCCATAGTTGATAGACAGGTAAGGTAATTGGAGTCTATGTTGATGGAGTGATTAAGGATCAATATGTTGTCATTAGAGCCGCATGAAGGGCATATACAGTTTATTGTATCATCATTAAATGCTCACTTATGACATAAACAAATATTAGCCATTTGTCAGATTGCTGCCATTAGTGACTAGTTGTACTAAAAGTAAACCAGAATAACATTTCACATTTGTCCAGGTCACTATTTCTGACAACTAATGATCAGGATTAATGACCAAATAAAGTACCTACTTTGTCAGAGAGTAAAAATGTAATGGTTCCAAAGCCTTACAAAAAGATCTTGTTCCCATCACATTCTAGTTCTATCTAGCAGAACAGCAAATAGCAACCAATTATGATGTCTTTGCATGGGTTGGAGCACGCCTAATAACATGTGATTCATCACTCTTTAATATAGTGGTCTGAGCTTAAAACCAATGTCTAACTCCAAATAAAACTCCTAAGAGATCCAATATGTCCTTGTTCAGAGTACACTGTGTACCTCCCCATGAAACTGTGTTCTAAACCGAATGAATTATCTCAAGAATAAAAAACTTCAGTGAAACTCTAAGGAGCACAGAACACAATCATCTTTCCATGAAGGAATCATTCAAAACTAAAATTCAATGTGCATGAAACTCATAACATGATTTCAATATTCCTGTAGTTTTAAAAGCTGTGGAAACAGAGTATAAAAAAGAATTATCATCTAAAAAATAAAGAAAATATATCAGCTCTGGATGTATGGTATATAGCAGTTTTAGTCTTCCAAAATATGTAAATAATTTTTAAAGAAACACAACTTGCCGCAAGTTTTAGTAGCTATTGTTTTAAATTAGATTGCCATTCACTTTATGGTATTTTCACTTTCTTAGAATTTATGCAGTTCTTGCAATTTTTTATGGGATAGGGATTGAAAACCAAGAGATGGTTCATTCTAAAATACACTGCATCAGGGCTGGCACTGTGGCACAGCGGTTTAAAGCCCTGGACTGAAGAGCTGGCATCTCATATGGGCACTGGTTCTAGTCCTGGTTGCTCCTCTTCTGATCCAGCTCTCTGCTATGACCTGGCATAGCAGTAGAAGATGGCCCAAGTCCTTGGGCCCCTGCACCCAAGTGGGAGACCCGAAAGAAGCTCCTGGCTCCGGATCTGCGCAGCTCAGGCCATGGCAGCCATTTGGGGAGTGAACTAGTAGTGGATGGAAGACCTCTCTTTGTCTCTACCTCTCTCTGTAACTTTTTTTAAAAATTTATTTGACAGAGTTAGACGATGAGAGAGAGAAAGAGAGAGAATGGTCTTCCTTCCTTTGGTTCACCCCCCAAATGGCAGCTACAGCCGGAGCTACACTGATCTGAAGCCAGGAGCCAGGAAATTCTTCCTGGTCTCCCACGTGGGTACAGGTACCCAAGCTTTTGGGCCATCCACTGCCCTCCTGGGCCACATCAGAGAGCTGCACTGGAAGAGGAGCAATTGGGACTAGAACTGGCGTCCATATGGGATGCCGGCACCACAGGTGGAGGATTAACCAAGTGAGCCATGGCGCTGCCCCCTCTCCCCCCGTAACTCTTTAAAATAAAATACATTGCATCTATCATTTTGGACTCAATCTTTTAGATTGACTTTAAAACTCCTTGTATATAAAAATATTCTTTTCACGTCTACCATCTAATCATACACCATCCACAAATAGGAAAAAATTTTCATCGACCTAAATTGTTAGTATTTACAGTATTTCATAAAGCTTTTGCCTTAAGCAAAACTGCAGCAACATTCATGTTTCTTTTGCTTTGATACTAGAAAGCTTTTTAAAAAAGCAGGTACTTTGTGTCATTTTATACAAAGAAATAAAGCCCATGGCCTAATTATCATTACTCATGCTCCTGCACTACAATGTTCAGTGGTAGCAGCACGCAGTAGAGATCAAGTTTGATGACTGTTTGCTGGGAGATTCTCAGAGAGAACACATTGCTGCTCACATTGGGAATATGGTCATGTGAGGACACAGATGTTGCCACTTTGCATTCTATCATTGTGGGCTTTTCTATTCTTTAAGGAAATCATTGTTTTCTGTGGGTCTAACTTGACAAATAAACAGCCTCATTTTCTTGTTTGTCAGTGGGCAAATAGATGACATCCACAGTAAATATTACAAACCCGAGTCCCCAAGGAATAAATTAGTAATATTTGCTGTGGAAATTGATTCCACTTTAACAATAATCAGTCAAGAATAATAGATGAAAGACTTGCTACATAACCATCACTATTGAGGGAATTCTAGGAAATAAATATATTCATGGAGTAAAAATTCCTGAGGGTAAGAGGAGCAGAATTCATAGAAATCTTCTAGTCAAGATATCCTCAGAATGCATAACTCCTTTCTATTTGCCTTTCAAACATTTTTGTTTTTAGACCAGGTTTTTCATTAATCCTCTAAGCCCCAGCACCTACAGCATACTACCAATGAAATGCACCCACCTGCTGAATGAGCAAATAGATGATTTTATTAACATACACCTCTACCTCCAGAGCTTGACCCTTGAGCCTATATACCTACACTAGAAATGCCTTGGATATTTATTTATATAATTACATTGAGTAGAAATTATTTTTCTATATGTGATTGTAGACTCTTGTGATTAGATATGTGTTTAGTTTTCATTAGGCGTGTACTATAGTTTGGGTATCATTAATACATTTTATAATGATGGGTCTAGTAGAGATCACCACATTCTGTACACAGAGCACAGAAGAAAAACATTCAAAAGTGGACTTCTTCCCTGTGCTAAGTGCTAGGGGACTGCTGATCACCTAGAGATGGGGAAATAAGTCTCCCCTTATTCCTGAAATAGCACATGCGTGGGAAGGCTCTGCTTAGATATAAAGAAAATGAAGTCCCAAAGAAAATATAAAAGGGTGAGGGAAACAAGCAATTCATTAGTCATAGATATATTTTATTAGCTTTTTAAAATTCATTTCTCAAGCAACCCCAATGTGTTGACATTTAGAGCCTGCTCTGATAGGTCACTTTCATGCAGTCACACCCCCATTTCAGCAGGTGTCTGGGAGGCCCATGTTGATAACCTTAAGCCATTTCCCCAGAGCTTTACATATATAGACTGTTAGGTTTTTTCAGGATTGCAAACCAGTCATTATTGGTTTGACATACAATATCTCACTTTGTTTCCATTTTGCATTGCTTTATTTTCTCAAGCATCTGCAAAATTCTTGTCTACCCTTATATGTTGGCACTAAAATACAAATTTCTCATCCTGTTCCTTCTATGGACTGAATGGAGCAACCAAAGCCAGAAGCTCGTTAGGTCAACAGAAAGCTGAGCACCACCCTGGTGGAGTCATTCTGTATTCCTCAAAGGGGCTGAACTGGGCCACACACTTTTAAATTACAGCAATAGTAATAATCAATGGTAAATCTGAAAACATGGAATCTCAATGTCACCATTTGTTGAACACATATTGATCTACAGTTTCCTAAAGTGTGCTCCTGCAGGCACCTGCATTGGAACCATCCGGTACATGTTCTGAACTGGAATCTTGGAATCTGCAGGTTGATGTTCTGACATGCAGATGATGACCAGGCTATCTTAACTGATTAAGTTTTATGTATGTGGCAGTTTGTGAACCACTATGAGACACTTTGAGGACTTCCCGTATTACTAGCATCATTTCTATGAAGGCATACATTCTAATTTTAAATCAGCTAGTCTTTTTGCTGTGTCATTCAGCATTGCCTCTATAAATTCTGTATACTTGGGAATTAAGTAATATATATTAGAAAGCTTTCTAGGAAAGTTGTGTTATTTAATAAAGTTATTTCTAAAAAATCTATTTTTAAGATGAAATTTATTTTATTTATTTGAAAGACAGAGTTACACAGAGAGCGAGCTTCCATCTACTAGTTCACTCACCAAATGGCCCCAGCAGCTGGTGCTGGGCCAGGCCAAACCAGGAGCTTCATCCAGGTTTTCCCACATGGATGCAAGGCCCCAAGGACTTGGGCCATCTTCTACTGCTTTACCAGGCACATTAGCAGGGAGCAGGATTGGAAGTAGAGCAGCCAGGACTCAAACCTGTCCCCATATAGAATGCCAGCATTGCAGGTGGCAGGTTAACTCATTTGGCCACAATGCCAGCTCCATAAATATCTACTTTCACACATGCTGATGCCCTTGACCCCATTTCTTCATCTTTGTCTCAAATGCAATGGGAAAATGAAAACTACTGCCCTTCAGAACAGAAAAATTCTATCTATACTCTAGTTAAGGCAGCCTTAGACTTGACCCTCCCAGGATAAATGTACTTTATTGTCACACAATAGTCATGTAGTGGAACAATAATCGTACTGGATAGGGTATGGGCAAACCCAGGGAGTCCAAAGCCAAATGGAGCATTTTTGATTACCTAATCTCTCCCTTCTTCTGTTGTTTGCTATCTAAAACATCATAGCTCACCTCTTGATGAGTAGTCACATCGGAGTATCAGGACTCCATGACCACCAACCCCAGACTCGATGGAGCTCTCCCAGTTCCTTCAAAAACACTTTCAAATGTCTCTCATCCTTTCCAGGCCTCTAGTTCAGGAGCTGCAAACACTAATGTGTCCAGGCCCCGCAGAATAGATAGGTAAAGAAACAAAGTTAGCCTGCTCAGGTAGTGCCTTCCTTTACAAAACAGAGTGGCTGTCACTGCAGCCAAGCTGAAGGCGGCACATCCCTCTTGAATGCCTTCAGATCATTCCAAACATACACAAATGCACACACATGCACACCCACCTGTGCTGTCCCAAAAAGCAAGAAGAGCAATGTTCTATAGTTTGTACGTTCCAGCTATCTTAAGATTTTTATTTGAAAGAGACAGAGAAGTCTTCCATCCACTGGTTCACTCCCCAAATGACCACAATGGCCAAAGCTAAGCTAATCCGAAGCCAGGGGCCAAGAGCCTCCTCCAGGTCTCCCATGTAGGTACAGGGGTCCAATGACTTGAGCCATCTTTCACTGCTTCCCCAGACCATAGCAGAGAGCCAGATCAGAAATGGAGTAGCCAGGACTCGAACTGGCACCCATATGGGATGCCAGCGGTGCTGCAGGCTGGGGTTTTAACTTCTGTGCCACCGTGCCAGCCCCTAGTTTGCTTTCTTAACTCGAATCTTCAGCACCCTCACTTGGACTACCGCAATGGTTTTTAAGATTGCCACTAATCTCCTTCAGCTAATTCTGTCACAAGTGTAACCCTTTGGAAGCTAAACATCACCAACTTGTTTCTTTGCTTGGAGAACAGCACTAACCAAGCATAGCCGTCACTCGAGAAGAGTAGTTTAGAGAAGCCAGTATTGTGGCATAGTGGGTTAAGATGTCACCTGCGAAGCTGGCATCCCATATGAACACTGTTTTGTGTCCCCTGCTAATGTGCCTGGGAAGGCAGCAGAAGATAGCAGAAGGCCTCTGGGCCCTGCACCTGCAAGGGAGATCTTGATGAAACTCCTGGTTCTGGCCTAGCCCAGCGCTGGTGTGTGGTCATGGGGGGAGTAAACCAGTGTATGGTGGAGAATCTCTCTCCCTTTCTCCCCCTCTCCTCCATCTCTGCCTTTCAAATATTTTAAAAGAATATTTTAGGAAGGCAAAACAAGTGGAAGTGGCCATGGGTCTCCAGCAGACAAAGTAATTGTGGATGGTGGGACACTCTAGACTGGGCTTTCACCCACCCTTTGATGGGGGCTAGAAATCAAGAGTCAGGCGGGCTCTAGTTCCATGATGGCCAAGTAGAATCTGCGCCCTCCCTCGCTCTATTTGTGATGTGTTTTTTCCATTCTCTAATGTGGCTGAGGACAACTTGCCGCTGCTGTTTATTACCAGCATTTGTCTTGTTCTCCTGAGACCCAGCATGCTTTCTGCTCTCTACCCAAAGTTCTTCTTTTATATCCTATCAAAGGGCACTTGAATTTGGATAGCCTCAAAGTACATTTGTTACCTATTCCTCTAAAAATAGAAAAATCGAATGTTTCGTATTTGTCTTTTGCCCAAAAGTCTTCTTAAAATTAGTTTTACATAATTTACTCTTTGCAAATGTTTCTCAATTGTTTTTCCTTTCCATGTAGTGGCCGTAGATAGGACAATGACATTCTTGCTAGGTCATAATCAATTACATCCTATGCATTGAGGTTTTCCGTCATGGGAATCGAATGAACTCCGGATGCTGCAATTAGTATTAGATGGAAATTCTCTGAAGTGCCATACTTGCTTCCTTATTACTGTAGATTCATGGTATCTTTGCCAAGATAAAAAGAACAGGGTGACTTTCAACTTGGATGAGGTATGCAATTGATTTGTACTATGGAGGGAAACCACAGGAAAAGATCATGAAAAAAAGAAGTATTTTTAAAGCATGGAAATAGGGCCAGTGCTGTGGTGTAGTAGGCTAAGCCTCTGCCTGTGCCATAGGCATCCCACAGGCAACAGTTCGAATCCCAGTTGCTCTACATTGATCCAGTTCCCTGGTAATGGCAAGGAAAAGCAGCAGAAGATGGCACAAATGCTTGGGCCCCTGCACCTTGTGGGAGACCTGGAAGAAGCTCCTGGCTCCTGGCTTTGGATTGGCCCAGCTCTGGCTATTGCAGCCATATGGGAGTAAACCAGTGGATGGAAGACTTCCGTCTCTCCCTCTGTCTATACTTTTGCCTCTCAAACAAAACTTTTATAACAAAGCATGGAAATAAAGCTTTAAAATGTATGTTTGACAACTATCATTTAGCATTTCATAAATATACACAAAAAATCTGGCCAGAATATTTGAATACATGTATGTATAACTTAAGCACAATGCATAATTCCAATGAAAAACACACACACATACAGAATTATATGGGTATGTGTATATATTCAAGAATTTGGTATATTTGTACACCAAAATCATGCATATAGTATCATAGGTTCCTAGAGTACTCATACATTAAATATCATATTAAATTTGAGATAGCTATTAAGGTCAGTGACCCATTCCAAGAGGTCAAGAATGGAAGAATTTTCATTTTTTTTTTTTTTTTTTTGCAGAGTTGACAGTGAGAGAGAGAGACAGAGAGAAAGGTCTTCCTTTGCCGTTGGTTCACCCTCCAATGGCCGTCACAGCCGGCGCGCTGCAGCCGGCGCACCACGCTGATCCGATGGCAGGAGCCAGGTACTTATCCTGGTCTCCATTGGGGTGCAGGGCCCAAGGACTTGGGCCATCCTCCACTGCACTCCCTTGCCACAGCAGAGAGCTGACCTGGAAGAGGGGCAACCGGGACAGAATCCGGCACCCCGACCGGGACTAGAACCTGGTGTGCCGGCACCGCTAGGTGGAGGATTAGCCTAGTGAGCCGCAGTGCCGGCCAGAATTTTCAATTTTAAAGAGCATCTTGAGATAATCGGTTGAACTTGGAATCTTGCTTAGTTATAGCTTTGTCTTCCCTGTCCCCAGATGGGCAGTCCTCAGCTGAGGTGCTTGGTTCACCTGTAGGGGATGTTGGTGACCAGTGACTGTTAACCACAGCAGATTTTAATTCTATGCACCTACAGGAAAAGGACTGGGGGAGGGGGAAAAGGGGGTGTTAAAAAGACCTGGATACATAGTGAATGATTTTCTCAGGACGAGCACGTACAAGTGTTATTCAGAGACTGGATGAGTGCCAGGGACAAGCAAAGAATTCATACAACGATTTGTGAGCATTAATTACTGGTGAGGTATATTCCCTTGTGTCTGCGACTATCATGGAAGAATATTAAGAAACTGGGGAATAGAAGGTACTACAATGAAAAGCCAGAGACATTCCATTTGAATTCTCCAACGAGTAATAAACAGAAGAGTAAATATCAACAAGAAAATACCACTGCTCCATGATGTTTTCACAGAGTTATAGATCCCACAATAAGGCATATGATTAATGGTAGAATGAGGCAGGGGGCTTGGACATCTTCCTCTGGGTGCCCTTGAGAAATTGAGGACAGATAGCAACACATATAAGGACACATGATAAGGGGTTCTGGGTGGCACAGAGAAGGGAAGGCAAGACCACCTTTGCAGAAGAGGCCCATGAACATACTGCTGAAAGGTATGACTATAATACCAGAAAACTCTCCATCTAGAGGATATAAGATTTTGTGGGCCTTGGAAATGCTTATTGAAGAATACTTAACATTGCACCTTATTTTCCCTGACTCAAAGAGCAGCTAATCCCCAAATATACATTTATCCTACATTGGCTGCTAGGTGAATTGAGGGTTTCTGGGTTGCTACATCAGTAAAGGGCTATTTTCAAATCTCTATAAAAATTTAACTTAATGGCAGAGGAGTTGGGAAAATCAAGTATAGTAATCCCTCGGTTTCCACAGGGTGCTGGTTCAAGAGCCCCCTCAGATATAAAAACCCAGAAAATTCCCAGTAGCCTAAGATTGCATATCATCTACATATATCCTCCCACATACTTTAAAATCACCTCCCTGTTTCTTTTATTATTATTATTTGATAATGAAAATGCCATGGAAATAGTTCTTAAGCTATGCCGGTCAGGGAATAATGAAAAGAAGTCTGTACATAATCTATCCAGGTGCAATTTTAAAAAATGATCCACTGTTGGTTGAATTCAGGGGCTTGGAACCAATTGATCTGGGGGACTAGTCACATTTTATTTTACTCAGTGTTAGCTTTAGTGCTGGGTAGTCCATTTCATGATTTTCATCAGCTTTTCCTCATCACCATGGTTAAAAGCTGCCACCATCTCCCCCATGGACCACCGCATCCACTCCTGCTGTATGATTGTTGATTATTAGAATGTCAACTTCAGAATCTCCAGAAGGAGAAGAATGGTCCTAGACCCTTCCACCAGACCCATGGGGCTGAAATACCAAGAGGTTCATCCAAGAAATCTGCATTTTTTTTCCTGGCGCTCCACATGATTCTCTTTTTTTTTTTTTTTTGACAGGCAGAGTGGACAGTGAGAGAGAGAGACAGACAGAAAGATCTTCCTTTGCTGTTGGTTCACCCTCCAATGGCCGCCGTGGCCGGTGCGCTGCGGCCGGCGCACCACGCTGATCCGATGGCAGGAGCCAGGTGCTTCTCCTGGTCTCCCATGGGGTGCAGGGCCCAAGCACTTGGGCCATCCTCCACTGCACTCCCTGGCCACAGCAGAGAGCTGGCCTGGAAGAGGGGCAACCAGGACAGAATCCAGGGCCCCGACCTGGACTAGACAGAGGATTAGCCCATTGAGCCATGGCGCCAGCCTCCACATGATTCTTATGGGCCCTAATATTTGCAAATCCCTGTAGCAGTGCATTTTTTTTGGTTCATTTAACACATCAACATGAAAGGAGGTTATTTTCTTCCCCAATTGTACACCTGATTAAGAGACTCCGATGAGATATTAACTCCAGAACCCCAGGACTGACTCATTCCCCAGGCACTGTGTCTGGGTAATAGGAACATTTACAGCACCATTAGGAAAAGAATATTTGCATAAGTGTATGCCTATGATAACACACATTAATGAATCTTTCTACATTTTATATAAAATCTATATCCCCTCATTCAGAAAAACCTATCAGACTGAAACCAGCATTTCCAACTCAAGATTAATTCAATGCCCTCAAGGGAAACCCTGTAGCTTTGCAGATGTGAAGGCAGACCCCAGGGACCTGGAACTTGTGAGGCAGGCTTTGCATGTGGCTCCAGGGTGCAGGTGGAGCCCAGGACTCCCCCATGCTGCTATCATCTCCTTCCCCCTTCCCCTCTCTCAACACAAACACAACAGTGCTCTTTGTTGCAGTACAGAGCATGAGTGACACTTTGCTTTCTTTCCATGTTTTCCTTTAGTGTTTAGAATTTACCTTCCAGACCTTGATTTTTAATGGAGAATTTTCTTAGTCTCTCAAAGTCAATGGTTGTTTGGAAAAGTTAAATATTTTTTTTTTGACAGGCAGAGTTAGACAGTGAGAGAGAGAGAGACAGAAAGAAAGGTCTTCCTTCTGTTGGTTCACCCTCCAAATGGCTGCTATGGCCAGCACACTGTGCCGATCTGAAGCCAGGAGCCAGGTGCTTCCTCCTGGTCTCCCATGCAGGTACAGGGCCCAAGTACCTGGGCCATCCTCCACTGCACTCCTGGGCCACAGCAGAGAGCTGGACTGGAAGAGGAGCAACCAGGACAGAATCCGGCGCCCCCTCCGGGACTAGAACCTGGGGCGCCGGTGCCGCAGGCGGAGGATTAGCCTAGTGAGCCACGGCGCAGGCCTTGAAAAATAAAATATTAACTGTTCTTCTCTCAGCACTATAAGTAGTGTAGAGTTTAAAAAAAATCATCTTTTTTAACACGTCACTTTAACTGTCTAATTCTTGAACGAAAATATTTGCTGGTTTCTGTTGTGACCTGGCAGCCTGAATTCCACCTTCAAGCAGACAGTCTCCATCTGACATTAAATCTCTCTGGAATACCTTAATTAGCATGTTATAATCATTTTGACCACAAAGGAAATCACTACTGACATTCTGTGCAAAAGCATCCACAGGGAATGAGCAACTTCTGTGAGAGATATGATTATTTATTCACATCTCAGTCAAAATGATAATCTTTGCACCCCCAGAATGGAATTATCTGACACTTTGAGTATCTTCATTTGCCTAGCAACAGATTATGAGAACTACTTCATGGACCACAGGCAGAGGAATCACAGCTGCGATAGTCATTCGATAGATTTGACTTTGAAAGATCTGGTTGTTTTGTTGCCTACATTCTATATCTACAGGCCCTCAAAGAAATCAGCCCCATAGCAGACACCACTTTATGCTACAAAAACATTAAGATTTTCTTTAAAGTGGCTGTAAATGTAAAACAGAGGATTTCGTTTCCCAGGCTTAAATCTTTCTCAGCTTTTTTTCTTTAGATGTGAGCCTGCCTGGAGTTGTCATTTAAAAAAAAAAAAAAAAAACAATAAAAAAAAAAAAAACATTCAACTTGGGGCCAGTGGGTTAAAGCCCCAACCTGCAGTGGCTGGCATCCCACATGGGTCCCATTTCGAGTCCCAGCTGCTCTACTTCCCATCCAACTCCCTGCTAATAAGCCTGGGAGAGCAGTAAATGATGGCCCAAGTGTTTGGGACTCTGCTCCCAAGTGGGAGACCTGGAAGCAGCTCTTGGTTCCTGGCTTAGGCCTGGCCCAGTCTGGTCATTTGGGGAATGAACAAACAGATGAAAGATCTTTGTCTCTACCTCTCTCTGTAACTCTGCCTTTCAAATAAACAAATAATAAGTAAAATAAATCTTTTAAAAAATATTCAACTTAGTTCAAAACTTCATACTTGGGTTAACCATGTTTGTCAGGGCTTTTGCAATTTAAAGTGCAAATATTAAGTGTAATGAAGTTCAAGAACATTAAACACCCATTACGTGATATCAAAGTCCCCCTAACAAATATATTTTGTGTCACTTATTTAAAAGTCTCCAAATGAAACACATTAGGTTTCAAATTATGCTTCTTAATAATTGCCCTGAAATAAAGTTGACTCCCTTGGTAACAATTCCCTAAAGGTTTTCATTACATCATCACACGCTTCTAACTTCTTGTGAGAACAGGTGCCAGACCATCCTATGAGAAATGTCTGGCACATAGAAGCAGCATAGTAAAGCAGTTAAAATGTAAGCTAATGAGTCACACTAAGTGTGCTCAAGCCGCCTCCTTTCTATCTATCACCTAAGACACATTGGCAGATTGTAAACTCTGCATGCATCCTTATTTTAATTGTTTGCTTTATAGAAGATGGCTATTGGGAGGATCAATGAACTGATTCATGGAAAGCGCATAGCATAGTGCTAGCAGCATGTTCTATACAAGTATTGGCACCTACTATTGTCATATGAATATGCTATTATGATTAATAGTCACAATTGTTTTGTATTCTTTGTTATTTTAGTAGACACCCAGTCACTAATTATGGAGTAAGTGAAAATGGAAAAACATTCTTTGTATTGAAATATTTGAAGTTAAAATTTCATCTCAATGAAAGAAACAGAACATTTTGTGGAATACTCACAAAGACTCAAAATCACTTTCCTTTGACCTCTAAGTTCTTTTGCCACACAATGGTGAGGGATTGTTAGGGCCTGGCCTGGGCAGAAGAGATGCCCCAGGGTAAGGGCTGGGCAGGGGGATCTGTCTCTCAGCTGGAGCTAGGCACACAGAGCATCTCTTACCAGACCCCAAGTCAAAAGGGGAAAACCAAGATCTCTTGGAGAGACTGGAGCTAGCAACAGAGATCCGAGAAGCCAAACAGGAAAATCAGGGAGATGAGAAGACAAGGCATCAGGAAGTAAACCTGAATTTTGCCGAGACTCATGCTGGGCAGACGCAGCCAATTCCCACAGCCGGTTTCCCGAGACCTCCTTTAAGTCACTGGGATTCCCACAGGGCAGTTAGCACCTGCCTTGCTTCTATCCCCGCTGCGCTGTATCAGCTGTACTGAACACAACCAATATTTTATTCTAGGCAGACACATCCTCAAAATGATGGACCTACTTTTAAACGCAAATAACATATAACCTCATGACAATAAGTGAAATGTGTTGCTGCAGAAGCCAAAAGATAAATCTTTGAATTTCCCCTGGCATCAACTGTTGTGCAGAGTCCAGTGTGGTAAAATCACCAACAGAAAGACACTAAGAAGCTATGGCAGTTACTGTACCTGATCATTCTAGTCCTCTCAAGGATTACTCTGGTGGTAGTGGTGGGGAACAGAGATAAACCAAACCAAATGCCCAGTGGACGAAAGTGACTTGTATCTGAAATAAGCCATCTCTAGAAAATGATGCTGGATCTATATTGGATTTTTAATCACAAAGACCTTGCGAGTTTCAGCTGGATCTTGTTCACCACGCCATGCATATTCATCTTGAACAACAGGACACAATCTGTATCATGTCAGACCCAGTTCTGTTGCAGGGACACCCTTCAGGGGAAAGATAAGGCGAGGGCCCTTGGGCTGTTTCAGCTCACCAGAAGGGAATCTGCCCCTGGCCTTCTCTCTGTGATAGGATTTCCCAGGCTTGCTGAAGAAAATAGATCACATTTCTTGGGAATTACCCCAGAGAAGGAATATATGCAGGGACTTCAAACAGCTTGTGGAAAATGGAATTAAGAGACAAGTTTATGTTGGTGCAGACTTTAAGTTCATGCATAATTTTTATACAATATGCACTTTCCCTGTCCTTTTTGAAGATGCCTTGTGCATATATATATATACATTTATATACCTGCATGCATATTCTTACATATGTATGCATAACCATATATCTATGTGTAGGATTTTATTGTTGATACATAATAATCACCAAGTTTTAAAGAATTTATGGAAAGATGACATTCAAACCCACTTAAGAGTATATTTCAAGGCATTAAGACTGCATCAATAAGCACTCCAAAAATAGTGGAAAGAAATACCTTTATCTAAGTCATCCTTGCTTGGACCTGTAGTAGAAATTAACTCTAAATTATAATGTATGGTTACAGATGTTTGAATAAGAACTATTTGTAAATAGAACATATTCCAGAAAAGATCATATGGGTAGAGAAGTGCTGGGTTTCTAATAAGCATTAACACAAAACAGAGTTACTGAGATTTGCATAAGATATTCTTTTCAATGTTACAGTTATTTCTCCAGTAGAATATCTACACATATGAATTCTTATATTTAAATCCTATTACCTTTTGCATTTTTTTTAGAATTCTCAGTGTCTCATTTACAAAAAATTTTAGATTCTGTCTACAAGTAAGGTCACTTGGCATATATGGAATCTGAAAAAGTACATCTCATAGACCCAGAGAGGAGAAAGCTAAACACTAAACCCCCATAAATATGCACAGATATTACTTGTCAATTAAGAACAAATGGACAAAGAAGAAAATGTGTGTAAATTTTTGGCAATAAATTATCTAAGTGCATTTATATATAAAAACAAAACCTATATTAACATGAATTCTTTCAAAACTGATCAGTTTTCTGCAAAATGGGTTGTTTTAAAAAATACAATCAATATGCAATTAAAGACATACTACTGCTGCTCTTCTAGATATGCTCATGCTAGCAGTGATGAGTAAGGAACACATAGCTCCTGTGGCATTTATTAATGACCAAACTCCACGGAGAGTGTGGCAGAAGCCACAAACACAGAACTTTCTGGATCTGGCTACCACCATCACTACATAAGCAACAGTGAAGGAAGGGCCAGTATTTTTGGCAGGTACTTACTGATGGGTAGAGGTAACCTTCTCCATTCATGGCTATATACAACCCTGTCTTCACTCCCTGGATGGCAACGACGCGCAGTCCCACAGGGATGAGGTTAAACAGTGCTGGAATGAGAAGCACAGGCGGTCATGAGGAAGCAAAGCACTGCCAGAAATGTTTCTCTCCCACCGACTTTGTTTAAGCAACTTCCTCTGTGTTGTTACTTTCTGGGACGTTCCCATTAAATAACTTTTATTTCTCTTAATAATTACATTTCTACTATGGATACAATCAGCACTTCATCTGCCATTTGTCAGTCTTCTTGGCAGTCTTGCCTGCAGCATCCTGAAGAGCTGTGGGATTAGAAAAGAGCTCCAAGCCTGGAATCAGGATTCAAGTGTCCGCTCGGACACCAGCAGACACCAAATAAAATCAGCTGAAGATTCTCAAGTATGGAATTTAAAACGTCCAAGTCCAATGTTTACTCTCACAATTCAGGCCAAAAGAATGGTTTTTCATTGCGGTATAGTGTGGGCCAGAACTTAAAAAGGTAATTCCAAAACTCAATTACTCTTGCAGAACCAACATGACACACCAGCAATGCCAAGGAAATATGTGCACCTGCTGATGGGTTAAATTTAGAAAGAGCTAATCAAACGAAATGACATGCAAATTTTAGAGGGATCATTTTCTTTATTAGCAGTTTATAAAATGATGAATAAAAATTAAAAGGGAAAATGTTCAATTTTATCCACTTAATAGGTAAGAACTCATTAATGTTTGTTTTGTTCCTTACCTTGTTGATACATTTAAGAAGTATTTTTATGTGTTTTTCACATAGTGCAGATAGCAATGTTTATCATTGAATTTTAAGTCTTTAATATCTCTTTCACACATTTCCCTGCTAGAGTTCCATGTAGCCTACTTAATGAATCTTACAGAACCACTCTGAGTGAACTGCTTAATGATTTTGGAGACATAAAAAAGATACTAATTTCCCATAGTGAGGTTGCCTGCTGCCCCAATTCCTTTTTTTTTTTTTTTTTTTTGACAGGCAGAGTGGACAGTGCGAGAGAGAGAGACAGAGAGAAAGGTCTTCCTTTGCTGTTGGTTCACCCTCCAATGGCCGCCACGGCCGGTGCACCACGCTGATCCTATGGCAGGAGCCAGGTACTTATCCTGGTCTCCCATGGGGTGCAGGGCCCAAGCACTTGGGCCATCCTCCACTGCACTTCCCTGGCCACAGCAGAGAGCTGGCCTGGAAGAGGGGCAAGCGGGAGAGAATCCAGCACCCTGACCTGGACTAGAACCCGGTGTGCCGGCACCGCAAGGCGGAGGATTAGCCTAGTGAGCTGCGGCGCCGGCCCCAATTCCTTCTTAACTAACAGGCCTAAGCCAAAACTGGCACTGAAATATTCAAGTAAATGTATGAAGGAAATACCAACTTTAGATCTGCTCATATTCCACCTAAGACATATCATTTGGAAAATACAGGCAATCCCATCACATTTTGAGGGTCCACTAATTTCATAATTAAAATTCGACTTTCTAAATTAGTTCCACTTAATTCAAGGAAATATTTTTTCATGATAGTGTGGGAAAAGTTACATCTTTTCTCCAGCGATTATATTACTCTTTCAAAGTCTCAAGATCTTTGAACTATGGAAATGAAAGGAAAACAGCAGACCGTTGTGTTTGATAATTATCCCTAGAAAAATTTGGTTTTCTTCTCTAGGATTCTGAGAGATTACAAGACTCTCATGTAAGACTGAGGCTCATTTTTGCTCATTTCTATTACTTATTATTAGATGTGAGTGTGGAGTGGTAGAGTACCATAGAGGTCCTGTAACTTTGGGACTTTCTGTGCTTCTTCTCTGTGGAACAAGGCCATATTTGCTTCTGTCTAGAATGCCTAGACTGTACCTACTTCCTCACTTTTTTTTTTATAGTCACCATAGGGTAATTCTTGATTTGTGTGCAAATTTGGGGAGAAAACCTAACAGTATGCCTGTCCATGCTGTACTGTTTTCAACTAACCAATTCAAATAGAATTATCCTAACCTTTGTACACTGCTAATACTATCTGTAGGCATCACACAATTGGTACAGGCTACATAGTATAATCTAGAAGACAAGTGCTTCATGAACTGACCAAAATAATGTGATGTAGAAAATAGAAATATTCTAGAAGATGGTGTAAAATGAACACACTTCAAAAAATTAACACACAGGTTTTTATTTCTCTTCGAACTTTGGTTGGGACTTGGATTGTGAAACACCAGTCAGTAAAATTTACAGAGCAATCATAAGAAGTGAATCTGTATAACCCCTGTAGTGTGGGGGACTGTGCAGAGCTGAACAGGACAGATCTATGGTGCCACTCAGAGCCACAGACAACCACACTAATGAGGTCATCGTTGTATTTTCTTCTGCCGTCTGTTAATTTTAGAGCAGTGTCACAAAGCCTGGGAGAGAGTAAATGATGAAGACATTTGTGAGAGTAGGGATTCCACAGAACACTCGTGTTCTCCATGTGGCAGTGATTTTCAATATTAAAACTCCCTGTATTCAGAAAGTACAATGGCCAGGTCGAACCCCAGTCCAATTAAATCAAGATCTTTGAGAGTGGGTATAGGGGTTAAAAAATGTTTTTACAGTTCCTCTTAGGAGCCTAACATGCTCAGATGACAAACACCATCTTAATGCTTACAGGTGCTGGTCCCTGGGGAGGGGAGGTGACAAGTTTTACAATATCAGGCAGAGAATTTCTGGGATGAAAGGGATCTTTTTCTTGAAGTCTTAACAATGCCATGGTCATTGGCTTATTGCCTGTACTGTCATGTGCAGTGACACCAAAATAATGTTTGAGAGCATGGACAAATCCATGGCGTATCCAAAACCAACTAGGGGGAAGATCAAACTTCTCCCTATTAAACTCCTGTAGCTTATGATAATGCTGACATTCAGGAAAATGTTCAAGGAATCCTCAATGTGTATAGTGACGAAATCATGAGGGGCCACTTCTGTTTGTGACAGATCTTTCTAGACATGTGGTCATCTATGAGAAACTGTCAAGTTGTGATAGTTTGTTATCAATGGTTTTCTGGCTATTTTTCCTTCCCTGAGGGGTGTAGGTGTTAGGCTGGAAACCCTGGGAGGACAGAGCCCTGCATGAAGGTTCTTTGGCCTTTGGCCTCCTTTATTATTATTAATTCTTCTTTATCTTTCTTACTTGAGAGGAAAAGGAGGGAAAAGAGGGGGTAAAGAGAAGAGAGGGACAGACATGAGAGCGAGAGCTCCCACTTGCTTTTTGACTCCTCAAATGTCTCCAACAGCCTCCAGCTAGGACTGAAGCTGGGAGCCAGGAACCAATCCAGGTCTCCCATGTGGCTGGCAGGGATCAGTAGCTTGGGCCATCACTGCCACCTCCCAGGGTGCACAAAGGCAGGAAGCTGGATTCAGGAGCAAGGTATGTAACCTCGGCACTCTGATGAGGGATGCAGACATTCCAAACAGTATCCAAACCATGAGGCCAAGCACCACACTTCTGTAAGACAGTTTTTCTTTTCCTCAATTCATCTACAAGTTTTGACAAACACAGCCTCATAAGCATGGTTTCAGTTTTCCCTTGTTCTAAATAATTCCTCATTCTAACAAAAACTGGTGATTAGGAAATGGGTTGAAATCAAATCATGAATATTTGAAGGTTCAAGCATCCGTTTTGTCTTTTGTTGATTTTTAGAGTAGTTTCTGAGTTTTAGAATTTTTAATTTTTTCTGAGTTTTAGGATTTTTAATTTTTCCAATTTATGGATGACTCAATTTCGGCCTATCTTGAGCAAATTTAGCCTGGCAGTTAAGACACTTGCATGTCATATTAGACTGTCTGCAGTCAACTCCTGGCTCTGGTTTCTGACTTCAGCTTCCTGCTAATGCAGATCCTGGGAGGCAGCAGTGACGGCTCAAGTAACTGGGTCCCTGCCACTCATGTAGAAGACCTGGTTCCCAGTATGGCTGGGCCTAATCCCGGTGTACAAGCATCTAGGGAACAAACCTGCCTATGGATGCATTCATATTTCTCTCTCTCTCTCTCTCTCTCTCTCTCTCTCTCTCTGTGTGTGTGTGTGTGTCTGCCTCTCAAAAAATTTTTAAAAAGTTTAAAACTTGAAACATGTTTGTGAAGTACCACATCATTCTCTTCCCCAAACCAAAAGAGCTATGCTCTACCTAGGAGCTTTACATTCACTTGTACTTAGAGGATCCCTTCTTGAGAAAAATGGCTAAAGCTTAAGTGTAATCTAAGTGTAGAAGATCAGCATTTCTAAAGCACACTCAAACTCTTTTCAATGCTTACAATTTTCCTATGATCCATAATGCTATAATCAACCAGAGACAAAATTATATTAAAACTCATCTTAAAGGTGGCATTTTACAATTTTAAAAGGTTTTGGTACACAAAAGAAGAGTTAATTAGTAATTTCCATTGCTTTTATCAATCTACTATAATCCTTCCAAAATTTACTAAATTTAAGTGATATAATTCATATAGTCTTTTGAGAACAGAATCTTTATCTCAACCTCTTTACATCTTGGCAAGTGTTGAAATAGTAATAAAACTAACCTGATGGCTTTCAGGGCACATACAATGCCATGTGATGTATCAGAAAGGAAGCTGTGGGCCAGCTCTTTGCATAGGGAATTACAACTCTGGAGTGGGGCACTAGGATTTGGTTCCAATTTGCTTTTATGCCAAGACTCCTGTCCTGTGTCATTCCCAGGACTGACCTCACCAGCACTGGGAGGCCACAGGGGATTTCCTGAGCTACCTACAATGTCCGGTACAGGTACAGGAGAGGGAGAGTCCCAGATGCTCAAGCGTCTTTTAGTATCTCAGCTTCTAGTATATTGTTAACTATTATTCCCATAATCAGTCCTGACTGTGTGGAGGCACAGAGCTTCTACACCTACACTCCCATGATTTAGATCATACATTACTGCTTTACTCAACTCCAAAGCAATATGCTTCAAAAAGACTATTTATTTGATGTGGTATTGATGCTCATTGTTAAAGGTTATCAATTAGCATGATATGAGAAAATATCAAGTAAATAAACAGCTAAAACCCAGGCCAAACATTCATGAAGCATTTGCTGAAGGAAATGAATTTGCTAAGCCATCTAATGAAGCATTATCCTCATACAGTTGGAGTGGTTTCCTTTCTTGACAGCTTTTGCCATCATTTGGTTGCCACCAGTCTCTAGGATGATAGATCTGAGTGTCATAGCTCACTGACTGATCAGAACTACAGAGTGTCAGTTCCTGGGCTGTTAAACTCTGGACACTGAAAGACAGAGAGCACTACAGATGTCAGAGCTTAGGAACCTTTAAGGTCCCGGACCCTCAGAATTGCAACACACAACAGAAATGCCCTTTGTCAGAGGATGGGTACAGAATAAGACAGGAGAAGAAAATGGGCAGATAGTTTTATATTACATCAAACTATAAGAAATTGCCCTCTTTTGTAGGTCAAATTGGTCAAGATACTTTTTAAAGGTCCAGCCTAATCAGAAAATCAACAAGGAAGCATGCCTGACATAGGTCTTAACAAAAACAAGACTCGTCTTTCTTCCATGTGTCCAAATAGGTTTACCTTCTTTTTTCCTAATTCAAAAGAGAAGATGAAGTACAAATAAACCAAGGAGCAAATATGGCTGGAAAGATGTTAAAACTAAAAGGGTGGGTATCATAGACAGGAAGAAATTTAAAAGGAGGAAAAATGTAGATCAACAAAATTAAAAAGAAACTGAAGTGGGTCTAAGGCTGGTCTCGCAGTTAAGACACCACTCGAGGTGCACACATCCCCTATCTCAGAGCTGTGTTGGAGTCTCAGCTCTGCTCCTGATACCAGCTTATTGCTAATGTGGACCTTAGAGGGAGCAGGTGCCAATTCAAATTTTTGGGTTACTGTTATCCACACAGGAGACCTGGATTGAGTTCCTGGCTCTAGAACATTAGGTGAGTAACCAGATGAACCAGAGGATGCGAACATGTGTACATGTGTCTGTGTCCGTTTTACCCTGTCTCAAAAAAAAAAAAAAATTAAAGACCAAAAAAGTAAACACAACGGGAAAATATCAATCCTTTACATAATATCAAATGCAAATAATACTTTGTATCATTAACTGCTCTGAAAATTAGTGTTACTGAAAATTTGGTTGCTAGCATTTAAAACAGCAAGTGGCTATAATTGTTTATATGTACTCAAATCTTCCTTTCGTTTCTTAAAGTGATGTCCTACATCTGAATACATATTAAAGGTGTAGAAGTGTTTCTATCTACCCCGAATCACTAGCAATATAACCGAGGATTAAATATGCCTAATAGAAGTAGATTTTGCTTTTCAGTAACCCTTCTAAGCAGAGATAATTTTGTCTATTTTAGAATAACTATGCTATGGTAGATGTCAGTAAGGAGGGTCACCAGTCAGAAAATGCAAATAAACAGCAGAAAGAAGATATATATGAATAGAAGATGTGGATTTTATACTTAAGAAAAATACAGACATGATTTTTTTGACAGGTAGTGTTAAACAGTGAGAGAGAGACAGAGAGAAAGGTCTTCCTTCCATTGGTTCACCCCCCAAATGGCTGCCACAGATGGTGCGCTGCGCCGATCTGAAGGCAGGAGCCAGGCGCCTCCTCTTGGTCTCCCATGCGGGTGCAGGGCCCAAGCACTTGGGCCATCCTCCAGTGCCTTCCTGGGCCACAGCAGAGGGCTGGACTGGAAGAGGAGCAACCAGGACAGAATCTGGCGCCCCAACCAGGACTAGAACCCGGGGTGCCGGCACCACAGGTGGAGGATTAGCCTGTAAGCCGTGGCGCCGGCACAGACCTGATTTTTTTTTTTTTTAAAGTATATAACCTTCTTGTTCTACCTATAGGAAACATCTTTTTCTTGTTAAATGCAAGGAATTTATAAAATTATGTTTCTATTACTTGAGACAACTTAATCCTGTAGTTCTTGAATTTCTGCAAGTATTATTCAGAATCTATTGGCTTATAAAATTGAAACTTCCAAGGTAAACATGTAATAAGTTTTCATCTGAATATAGTAACATACTTGATTTCTACGATTAAAATAAAATTTCCAACTTTTTAAAAAATAAAAACATTAACTTATAATTATCTTAAAAAATGTTTCTCGTTTCTCCGTTACTCTTTCCATGAATGTGGTTGAAGAACAACTGCAATGCCATGTTAGTGACCCAACATAAGCAAAAGTTTGCTGTGGTATCTGAAAAGGTCATTTATGTAGCAGTGTGGTCAGGGATGTCCTGTGGTTGCACTTACTGGAATTGGTGCTGTCATCCTTGGTTCCGTCGAGAGCTCCATCGGGGTGCATTTGCAAGTAGTAGCCTTGCCTGCAATATAACCTGGTCACTATGCCCTTGAGCTGGGGATCTGAAAGGCAAACACAGCCATCGTAAGCCTCACAGTGTATCCAGAGACAGTCTCTACTACATTACTTTTTCTTTGTCAGAAAAGGACATTTTGCAGACATGACATTTTATGTGGCTCAGGTCCCTCTTGTGTTTTTATTGAGCTTGGAGGATACCAACTAGGGACAGTAAGGAATATGTGGTAACCAGCTACAGAAATAGATCATCTTGGGGCTGGTCCTGTGGCGTAGCAGGTAAAGCTGCTGCCTGTAGTGCTGGCATCCCATATGGACACCAGTTCGAGTCCCAGCTGCTCCACTTTTGATCCAACTCTCTGCTATTTCCAGGGAAAGCAGAAGATGGCCCAAATACTTGGGCCCCTGTACCCACATGGGAGACCCAGATGAAGCTCCTGGCTCCTGGCTTTGGATCGGCTCCCGCCAATACAGCCATTGAGGGAGTGAACCAGCAGATGGAGGATTTCTCTCTGCTCTACTTCTCTCTACTTCTTAACTCTGACATTCAAATAAATAAATCTTTATAAAAAAGCACCATTTTATGAAACAGATATTCATGTATATATACTTATTAAACCTATCACACTAAGCTATTTGTTTCACCATTAAACTGTAAAATAATTAATGTGCGTTGATATTACAAAGGATGGCAGTATAGGAGTTTTGCAAACTTCTGACTCTCGAAACTTGATTTCCATCAAAGGCTGTTTAAAATGGAGTTCTCCTTTTACTTAAATTGACAAGTACCCCGAAATTGTGAAAAATCTAAGTTTTTAGATTCATAACAACATTTGAATTTTCTAGTTTTAGAAAAGCACCAATTTGGCAACTATGCCCTGGACATCTGCAGGGTCCTCCTAACTCCCCTGGAAGCATCCAAGATGCCTGGACGTGATCCACAGGGAAAAATGCAGTTCCAGGCTTTGGAACTCAGGGAACAGAGATTTACAGCCAGACTCAATCTAAGGCAATAATCAGGACAAATGAGACAAATTTAGCAGATAAACCTATTGATTTTAATACCTAAAAAGGACAGAGAAAGTATGTAATATAGAATCTGACTCTTGGACAACAGGCATGAGGTAGCAGGCAGTGGAAGTTCATTCTAACACAAAGGAAGTCATGCGGCAATAGATTTTCACTGGATGAGACAGAAGAGAACCATTCCAGTAAGCTAGTGCTTCACAAAGAGCCAGTTGTCCTTCTTGGAAATATGCATCGACATGTAGGTTCTTCTAAGGCCATCTCCATCTCAGGACTGGATCTGAGGCGGGACATGGTAATTCTCACTATGGCAACTGGCTTCTCTCCTCAGGAACTGAATGGGACATGCAAATATGATTATACTGGCAAACCAGTACGAGTTTGCACTGAATGATGAAACCAGTATCCTGGAATCAACAGGAAAATCATAGACTTGCAAACAGGTGGACCCAAAACATACCAATGCAAAACTAAGAAAAAGCTGTAGAAAAAAACAACTATTCTACAATAATTAGAAATGAAAAAGCAATCTAAAATCGGTTTTTAAGCTCACCGTAAAATTAAAAGTTTGAAAAACGACACCACTGTACACAGATTGCTTCATAGATGATATTTCAATTGGGGGGGGACCTTCTGGAAAATAATGCATGAATATCACAGCATCAGAAGACTTATTCCTAGATGTTTGAACTTCTTCTATGAAATTGGTGATGTGACAGAAAAAAATGATTTAAAGAAAATATGCTCCAACATTGTTAGAGTGACTAACATATCAGCTTGTAGAGGTTTTTAAGAGACTTGGAGTTTGAAATGAAATGCCTAAGCTATTATTAGAATCATTTTATTATCATCTTTACTCTTTGGTATAAAGATTTCAAAATCAGTTAATTCTAACATGGGTATTGTGATAAAAAAAATTTACCACTGATCCTTATTTTGTGTGTATCTGGGAAGACTTGGATTATTAACCCTCTTTAAGACATGAGACCCTCTTAGTTCTGCTGGAACTCATTTATGCTCTTCATTGAACACAAGTGAGTGGAAGAGGAAAAAGTAGAAGGGAAAATGCCTTAATTGCTGGGAAAACATACAGAATTCCTGAAACTGACAATTTTCTGTCATGTTGTAGCATCACTTATGTGTAAGTTGCCCTACTCTTTAGGTCCTGGGTCTTGTGGAGCTGAATTTCCTAGAACAGCAAGACTGTAAAAAGGCACAGACCCACTCCCCGGCCCCCACACTCACACAGAGCCCTCCAACAGGCTTCCCGTCTGACCAACAGTAACAAGGAAACAACAGTTTATGATTTTGAACTCTTAATGACAAGTAGACAAAAACCAAGTTGATTTTGGTTTATCCAATTTCACAATATTTGCTTTTTATTTTCAGAAATCATAAATACTGCTTGTGTTCTCCTTGGGTGCCAGGCACTATTCTAAGAACATTCCATGACTAGCTCACTGAATCCTCACCTCAAGCCTAAGTAATAGGAAGCCCACTTTGAAGAAGAAGAAACGGAGATGCAGGATAATTCATTTAACATAGGGGGCATGGTTATGAAGTACAAAGCTAAGGTTTAAAGAGGAGCACTCAGGTGGGCTTGTAGCACAGGGACACCTGCTTGGGACACCTGCATTGCATCCTGTCAGAGCACCATGACCCCGCATCCTCTTCCATTAGCTTCCTGCTAATGCACTGGGAGGTAGCAGGTGATGGCCCAAGTACTTGAGTTACTGCCACCCACGTAGGTGGCCCTGGGTGGAGTTGCTGGCTCCTGGCTGCAGCCTAGCCCAGCCCCTGCTGTTGTGGGCTTTTGGGAAGTGAACCAGAAGACTGATGATCTCTCTTCCCAGCTACCCCCACCTCCATGACACCTCTCCCGCCCCATCTGGGCCCTTTAAATAAATAAATGTTGAAAATGTTAAAATAAGATGAGCACTCAGCTCATCTATTCACTTCTACATTATGCAGCCTCTATAAATAGAATAAATGAAACATCTTAAAATTTTAAGGTCAAATGTGAACCAATCTGTTTAAAAAGCAATATTTCACAATTGTGCACAGCTGTGTAAACCCAAATCCTTCATATTCAGAGCTGAGTCTTGGAAATAGAGCACAAACGCAAACAATAGAAAGGATCCAAGTTCTTGGAAACCTCTTCTAAGAGCCAGTCTACACTGCCATTGGCCACATGTCCGACAACTCTCCGTATGAAACCCTTACCAAAAATCAGTTTCAGCACCGTGAGTTTAAAACTTTCCCCAGCACCATTTTTACTAGAATTCTCCTATCTCTACCACTTCGGCCAAAGGATGTTTCGCCTCCTTAATATTTCTGTTAACAGTATCAGTCCACTCAGGGCAACACAACGGCTGTCTTTTTATCCCCCCTGGTAAGCTGCCCAGTTCCCATAGATGCTTCTTCAAAATGTCCCCCCCACCCTTTCTATTTTCTCTGCCAGCCGCAGCTCAGCCCCTCTACACCTCTCCTGGGTGGTACTCTCCCCTGTAGTCTGCCTGTTCCCATACCTCAGATCTGGAAATAGGTGGCAACACCTCTCCACCTAGGAATTGTGAATGCACCCCCACCACAACACAGCTCCATCTTCTCTGCCAGCCTTGCTGACTGCAGCCTGCTGGATCACTGTGGGCTGCCTTCAAGGGCTCTCTGACACTCCTCAATTATGTTTGTGCTGCCTTTCTCATCTCAAGGGTTCCCACCTGTATAAGAATTCCCCTTGCTCACCTGTGCAGGTGAGCACACCCTTGCACACACCCCTGCCTGATGACATCCTCTGCCTCCTCCTCAAGTCTGGCTCCAGCAACACTTCATTCCTCTGGAGCCCGGTCCTAACACCTCAGAGCAGGTCGGAGTCTTCTGCTGCACGTTCACCACAGGTGTGACTTTTTTCTTAAGTGTCAACATTAACTTTGAAAGAGTTTCCACATGTTATAAAGTACAGAACCCAGTACAGTGTACATCCACCACTGACATTAAGCAGAGGCTTCTATTTGGCTTTATATATCGTGGTTATAGCTTCACCTCTGTGCAGTCATATGACTCCTGTTTGCCTCACAAACTGGACTGCAGGTTGAACGACAAAAGCTGAAAGGTGTCATATTGTTCACCATTAGGTGTCCAGGGTTCAGGTAACTAGAGGCTCTGCGTTAAACTCTTGTTGAATGAATACTGACAAGAGGGTAGTAAAAAGCAATAATTTTGTATGTTTCTGGTAAATATGAACATTGGAGCAACATGAAAACCCAGGATGGCAATTAAAATTGGATGTGCCCACAAACTTTAACCAGGTAATTGTACTTTCCAGACCTAACTCAAAAACAAGTACTGAAAGCATGCTAATTCTATAATGAAAATGCAGATTTTTAAAATTTTTTGTTATATTAAATACAAGCTTGAAATGTTAAGTCAATAGTACAAAGTCCAAGTCATTACATTTTGGATTCCCAAAATTGTCGTACTGGGGCTTTGACAACTAAAACAATGGTTTCAAGGTTTTCTGTAAATTTTCTAAGGGGGGAAAAAAGGCAACAATTTGGGGATACAAGATGAAAATGCAGATTTTAAGAAAATCTATTATTGCCTTTGACTAAAATGAGTAAAAATAGCATGTCATATCTATTTCCAAATAACATTGCACTTATATATGCAAATAAACTAACACACCACTCTTCTATATTAACTACACATTTTCAAACACTCTATGTATTAATCTTTGTGTACAGTTATTTGTCCAGAAAGCATTCACTGTGAGTCTTTATTGCTTACAAAACTGGCCATTGTGAAATGTGACCATTAATAGTGCAAAGTAACTCTTTCAAATGATTGAGAAAAGCCTTTTCCTCAAGGATGAAAGTGTGCAACTAAATAATCATAGCAGGAAAGAAAAAAAAGGACTCAGTTATGTGCCATCAGGCAAAAGTATGACTAAATTATTGTTCTGCTGTGAAGAGGAGGACCGAACGCTCATTTTCTTAGTCTATAGCAAATCTCAATTGTAGTCTACAATGTACTAGGCAACTCACTTGCAGATGTCATTTTGACACTGTGAGAGCAAACTGCTAAAAAGGAACCAAGAAGACATGACATGACTGCCAGAATGGACAAAACTCAGACTGGTAGTTTTAATAAATGCACAAATCCTCAAGTAGAGCACAGAGCATGGCATTGCTGTATGTGAAGATGCAAATGCTGGAACCCTCTACTGCTCAAAATGAGAAGGAGGGTAAGCTTTGCTAATTATTTAACACACGACTTGGCACCCAGCAGTATCTACGATGGTTCAACTGTTGTATCAGCTCTCATAGCACCTGGGACAGGTTAGGCATCCTGTCTTTCTGGGGAGCAAACACAGGGACCCTGACTCTTAGTCTTTTGTTCCAGTGAATGCTATGTTGAAGTATGTGTGTTCCTGGCTAAGTAGATTTGCAGGTTATATGAGTATTGTCTAATATAACTGCAGTTAGGATAGTTCAGGGGAAGAAAATCCCACAGAGTGAATATGGATTGAAGGGGACACTCAAAATATTTAGTGAAAACAAATACCAAAGAGTAGCAAAGATGGCATTTTCTCCTATATGGATTAGGTGGTTAAAAACAAACATATAAACAAGCAACAAAAGCAAATGATGACCTATTCAGATCTAATATGAAGTCAGTGAAAGGAGTTTGAAAATGTTATAACAATCTGAAATGTATCGACTTCATAAAGATAGAACCCCAGCCTAAATAACTATTCGATACCTTGAGAGGAAAAAGAGAGAAAATATTACATAAATGAAGAACACTGGAACTGAAGTTGCATGCTCACTTTTTTCATCAACTTGATGGGATAAACAGGCTGTGTGCTCTTCCTCTGGTAAGTGTAGAATGTGAGTTTTACAAGAACAAATATTTTTGTTTCAGTACTGATTCATTCCCAACTCCTACACACTCACATTCCTAATTAATAATTGAAATGTGGTGGGCTGGCATAGTGGGTAAAGCCGCTTCCTGCAGCGTCCCATATGGGTGCCGGTTCTAGTCCCAGCTGCACCACTTCCAATCCATCTCTCTGCTATGGTCTGGGAAAGCAGTAGAGGGTGGCCCAAGCCCTTGGACCCCTGCACCCACGTGGGAGACCCAGAAGAACATCCTGGCTCCTGGCTTTGGATGGGCGCAGCTCCAGCCGTTGCAGCCAATTGGAGAGTGAACCAGCGGATGGAAGACCTCTCTCTTTCTGCCTCTCCTCTCTCTGTAACTCTGACTTTCAAATAAATAAATAAATCTTAAAAAAAAGATATGTGGCTAAATATCTGAAGGCCTATACCTCTAAGTTAACCATATAAAACATTCAGAATATTTTTTTCAGCTCATAAAATAGCTAGAGTTCTTTATTCTCTTCTAAGACATGTAAGTGTTCAGACTATCTACTCTGCCCAAGAAAATATTTAGACTTACTCTCTCTTCTTTTGCTTCATTCCTTTTTCCCTCTAGTTTTGTCTTTTGTTTTCTATTTACTGTGCCTGTTCATTTTAAAGAAAATGCTTTGAAGATTCTCTTTGCATGAACGTCTCTGCTAACTATGCTCTACAATACTAATTAAAACAGAACCGATGAAAACTAATGTGAATGCATATCAAGTAGAAGATGTTTCCTAATATCTTACCCTCAACACTCAGAACTGAAAGAAATGCAAATCAACGCAACTGTCTTTGGATACAGGGAAAAAATAGCCGACATTTTTAATTAAAACAATCACTCTCTCAGAAGTGTGTTCAATTAAATCAATCACTGTCATAAATTGTTTTCACGCAATGTGGAAACTGACAAAAGAAATCTGGATAATCCTTCAAAAGCCATATACATTTAAAATTACTACTTAGATTAGAATATCTGCAATATGACATATATTTTAATGTAGCAAATGCATTAATGTATACATATCATATATTTATCTGCATCCAAATCTTGGTATAATTGGCCATTAGTGTAAGTTCTTAAATGTCACTCTTCTATTAGCTATGGAAAAATCACACTTTTTTCACAGGGTGAAAACAGCTTTTGGAATATATATTTTTATATAAAAAATGTGGCAGGTCTAATTAGATTTTGGCACTCCTAGTAGCAGAAAATAGTAATGTGAATAATTTGCCCAAAGCTATAAATTCGCATATAATCCAGCCATAAAAATAAACCATGTCCAGGAACTCCTCCAAAGGGCCCAGACAGGAAGTGGGTTAGGGGATCCTAAAGAAACTGATAAAACTAACCCATGTGTGTGAAATCCTACCTGCTGATCCACTGCCTACAACAATCTCTCTACCACTTCTCTGCCTATCAGAATCCTATGTTTATAGGCACCAGGGATAGAACCTTCCATAAAACATGTCTTGCCCTCAAAGAGTGAAGTGTTACTGATCCTCAGGTCATGGTACCCCACAGTAGAGTACTTTGGCATGCTCAGTACTTTGAATTAAAGGACAGTGGAGGGAGTTTAGAGGCTAAGTCCCTCACACCTTCTCCTGCCCCACTCCCAGGAGGAAGGAATTACACAGAAAGGCTGAGGAGACTCTGAAGAGACAGCCCTGGTGGGGTTCCCCCTCAGGCTATCACAATTAATCACACCTGTTTTTAATCATGTTTCCACACAGCTGTCCGGTCTTTACCAAACCTAGTGGTCTTTATTTCTGAAGGCTCCCATGTTGGGTAAAATTCTTTAATATTTATCATGTTTTCTTGGGGTAAATTTTTAACAGACACATCAAAATTGTCTATTTTTATCATGTACCATGTGTTTCGATGCGTGTGTGCATTGTGTATTGTCCTATCAGGGGAAATATATCTTCTTCAAACATTGCACATTTCTTTAAGGTGAAAACATTCCAAATTCTACCTTCTGGTTGGTCTCTTTTGTTTATAGGGAAATAGTACATTAGTGTTATCTATAGACATCCCATTGTGTAAACAGAACCCCACTACATGTTACTCCTACCTGATTGCAACATAATCATTAATCCATCTGTCCTTACTCCTTTCCCCTCCTTCCCTCTCCAGTCTCTGGTAAACAACATTGCACTTTACACTTCTATAAGATCCTTTTTTTTAGACTCCATCCATTATGAATAAGATCCCGTATCACATAAAACATTGACTGAATGAATTTGTTATGCTTTATCTTGTTAACCTGTCTTGAGCGGCAGGAGTGTCAGTCACAGCCTTATGATGGGTGACGAAAGGTATGATACCTTTCTGCCCCTGCACTTTCTATTCAGAGAAGGAAACAAGCGTATTAAGATGGCTTCTTGTGCGCTGATTGTGTTAAATTAGTGGATCCCCTGAAGGTATGCATTGTGTATTACTCAAAATAGCCTATCACTGTAATTTGCACAGAAAAAACGTTTATTGAAATGAATTCACTTTGTTTTTTTTAAATAAACTTTATTTTAATTCCTAAATGACTTTCAACACAAAATGCTCCCTCTCCCTCGTTTTGGTATCTATTTAAGAGTTGGAGGAGAAGAGCAAGATTGAGATAAAGATAAATTGGATTTATTTTATTTTTTTTTTTGACAGGCAGAGTGGACAGTGAGAGAGAGAGAGAGAAAGGTCTTCCTTTGCCATTGGTTCACCCTCCAATGGCTGGCGCACGGCGCTGATTCAATGGCAGGAGCCAGGTACTTCTCCTGGTCTCCCATGGGGTGCAGGGCCCAAGCACCTGGGCCATCCTCCACTGCACTCCCTGGCCACAGCAGAGAGCTGGCCTGGAAGAGGGGCAACCGGGACAGAATCCGGCGCCCCGACCGGGACTAGAACCCGGTGTGCCAGCGCCGCAAGGCGGAGGATTAGCCTAGTGAGCCACGGCGCTGGCCTGATAAATTGGATTTTGAAAGGGAAACACCAACAATTCTTAAACTTTTTTCCCAATTTGTGGACAAAAATTCCCTCTAGGTAAAAATATAAAAAGGATAACTGTAAAGCCCCTTTTGGGAATATCGTTTGTGGAGATCATGAAAGGGAGGGCAGAGGACAGGAACTGGGCTTCGTATTTGCTCCTGAGCTCTGAGAAGCAGACCTAACAGAGGTAGCTCAGGGCTGTAGAGTCCAACTGTCACCAGCTCTCTTAATATCCAGTGTCTAGAAGCTCCAGAAGGAAGCACATCTCTGGAGCCCAGCTAGAAAAGCACTCTGTCCCAATAACTTTTTTTCTTTCAAGGTCCTATCATTGTAGAGACATAGGAGAACTCCTATGGTTTCCAACATAACCCAGAAGTGGGGGCTAAAATAACCACCAGATTAGCTCTATTGTTCCATTTTATTAAATCACATTTGCAAAGATGAATAATTGTATAATAAAATAATCAAGTGCACTGAACCACTCATTTGTTTTTTTCCAAATTAAAATCACATATTTTAAAAATGAAATAATATGTATTAAATATTTGCAACAGATAATATAGAAAATTCTTGCACATATTTAAGTTAAAAAAGCATGTTCTTCAGTGACATTTGGAATCCATGTCAAGCCATGATTATTATTATTGTTACAACTAGATAAAGCTTTGCTGATTATATGCTGTGCCAGGGATTAATTTTTAAATTATTTATTTATTTAATTTATTTGAGAAGCAGAAAGAGAGTGAGAATGTGAGAGGGAGAGTTCATCCTCCCAATACCCAAACAGCCAGGGCTGAGTCACACTGAAACCAGGAGACAGGAACTCTGTCCAAGCCAGCGACATGGGCGGCAGGAACCTAAGAGCCTGAGGTACCATGTAGGCCCCCCAGGGTGCACTTTATGAAGAAGCAGGATTGCAGGCAGGGGCAGACTTGACTCCAGGGACACTGATATGGGATGCAGGCATCCCAAGCGGCGGCTTAACCCATATCCCACAACATCCATCCAATAACTGCTGCTGAAGCAAAAATAAAGAAATGTAGAATGGAATGTATAACGTAGGTCAAAGTAGCATGTATGACAGCAAACAAAATATCAAGAGGAAAGAAATGCAAATACACTGAACGACCTAATTTACTAAACACACTCAATTTAATGCTTGACTGATACCACCTTGAAATTCTTTAGGAATTTTCAATCAATATACCCTGTAGTTTCATGTACATTTCCACACCAGGTTCCTGGAATGATATAGCCTGTACTATTCGTACACATGACACTGAAAGCATGACCTAGGGAAGCAAACACTGATATATTGAATTTCACAAAAATTCAAAACTTTTCTTCAAAAGAGAATACAAGCCACAGCATGCCTGAAAATATTTGTATACTTTGTATCCGATTTCAAGTGCATATCTACAAATACATAAAAACTTCAAACTTAATAAGAAGAAAATAGAGGTTACAAATAGGCAAAGATTTGAGCAGAGTCATTATCAAAGAATCTACTCATACACGAATGGCTAAGAAGTGCAGGAAAGGACGCTCACTGTCATCAGTCTCTGTGAAAAAGAAAAACAAGACCATAATTCTATACATATTAGTGCAATCAAAATTTCAAAAGAATTATTATACTGAATGTTGGCAAATATGCAATCAGAACTCTCCGATGTGGATGGTAGAAATAAAGAAAACAGTTTGCTTTCTTAAAAATTATCCTTTCTTAAAAAGCATTCTTAAAAGTTCAACATTAACCCATAGCATGAGCCCATCATGCTATTCCTAGGCATTAATTCACTATAAATAAAGTATACATTCTCATAAAACCAAGTACATGAATGCATTGTAATAGCTAAAACTGGAAACAGACAAAATGTCCACTCAACAGGTGGATGGATAAATGAGCTATGGAAGATGCAGATAGTGGAGCACCTACTCAGCAAAACAAGGGAATGAACTGTAATAATGGATGGAACAACCAGAATGAATTAAAAATTATTATCCTGCATTAAAACATACCTTCTGTGTAATTCCATTTATGCAATATTCCATAAAACACAAAATAAGATATAATAACAAAAATAAGATCTGTGACTGGAGTTTGGGGAAGGGACAGAGAGGCAGATGGTTGGGCATACAAGGTACACAAAAGGCCTCAAGGGAACTACTGGAGCATTGGTCACAGTCACAATCTCAAGTATAGGAAGGCATCATATATACAGACATGTATGTATGTGTGCCAAACTTGCGACATTATACATATTAAAGGATGGAAAAAATATACCATACCAATTATAATCCAACTATGTTAAAATGATGAAATGGATTAAGGAGAAAAGAACACAATAATGGCTACAGAAGGATCATTCCATGGTGACAAAGCAGTCAACTCATCCAGTGTATAACAATGCTGTGTGCTGGTGTATTCATGCAGCTACTGATGGAGCTGCAGTGAAATGAGGAAAAGAGTCCGGCGCTGTGGCTCACTAGGCTAATCCTCCGCTTGCAGCGCCGGCACCCCGGGGTTCTAGTCCCGGTTGGGGCGCCAGGTGCTAGTCCTGGTTGCTCCTCTTCCAGTCCAGCTCTCTGCTGTGGCCCAGGAGGGCAGTGGAGGATGGCCCAAGTCTTTGGGCCCTGCACCCGCATGGGAGACCAGGAGGAAGCACCTGGCTCCTAGCTTTGGATTGACGCAGCACGCTGCCTGTAGCAGCCATTTGGGGGGTGAACCAACGGAAGGAAGACCTTTCTCTCTGTCTCTCTCTTTCACTGTCTAACTCTGCCTGTCAGAAAAAAAAAGAAAAAAAAAAAAGAAACGAGGAAAAGAGTGATATAACTTAAAGAAGAAAAAGGAAAATTTAAGATAATTATTACAGATTTCAACTCCATTCTCAAAAAAGTAGAAAAACCAGTAAGGATATAGGGGAAAATTCTGTGTATTACATGTTAAGGTTAACACACAATTTATTATATTAGCTAAATGACTACCAAGTAGGATTCACTTCTTTCAGAAGCTAGAAATGAGATTCCTGAAATGTAAGGAATCTGAAGAACAACTCCTCTTTGACTCACTCACAGAATTTTCAAAGCCGGTCAAACCTATGCCCATTCTAATTCACTCCCCAGCTATTCTATTGTCTGAAATACAGGATCAGCATGACAAAAAGTATGATGTTAAAGAACCAAGAACGTCTATTAAAATTAATATGCAGTGTCATTTAATAAAAGTCCATGCCGAAAGCCTTTCAATGAAAGTTATATTGCAATCAGGATATTGTGTTAACCATGAAAGCAAGAATTAACTGCAGATAGGCAGTTTCACTGGTTTTTTAAGAGAACGTGTAGAGCTGTAAACTGGCAACTTAGAAAAAAGCATGAAAAGGGGGATTTTCAAAATTTTAAGTGCACATTTTCTTTAGAGCCAGAAAATATTTCTGTGAATGTGTTTTGCCAAGAAAACAACCAGGACCAGGATGGTGGATGAATTTAAGAAAATTACACATAACAACAACTGATCAATACATTCTTCAGAGTTGAGACTCATATGTATCAGAAAAAGTATCTGAGCAGGTATAGAATTCATTTTGTTTGTTCATATCTAGAACTACTTAAGAGACCTCCACCCAGGGGCAAGAGCTGGTTGTTGAAGGAGCTGGTAGAAGTCCTGTTAAATACTTCTTAAGTGTACTTCCCTCGAAGGAAGGTGCAGACATCTGAAGTCTGATCTCTTCTAAGCCATTTGCCTGCCAGCTGCTTCTAGGAACAGATGAGAACAACAGAAACCCTTTTATTAACCAATGCCACTTCTTACAGAAACCCCAGCGCAGCAGGGTAAGGGGCAGAAAACAGAGAAGACGTGCAGGCATCTGCTCCTCAAAGCAGACACTGACATTTTCAACTGGGAGAAAAAACACTGAAGCCAGAGGTTATAAAAAAAATAAAAAGAGAATTCTTTGAAATCAATGTGAGAGTTATATGAAGGATGATGTAGAATTTTTTCTTGAATTTAGAGGTTGGTTCTGGTCGGCATGTGTATATTGAAAATGCGAAGCTTCAGCATATTTTGTCATCAGGGAGTTATGTCTCTCCACCATTTCTATTTACTAAGCCTTGGAATGAATGACAGTTCATACAATTTCCCCAGCATATCTGTAATGGCACATCCATCACTAAAATTCTACACCTCACATTGGGAAACGAGAGGAGAAATCTTTTTCTGTGTTCTGTTTAAGGGTGTTTTCAAAATATGAGATACTTAACTTGCTCATTTAGCAGGCATCTTTAGAGCATCTGCCTTGTCCCAGGCTGTTTGGTAGGAGCACAGAGGAATTTATAGCCAAATCGAATTACTATCCGTTGAATCTCGTGCCAATAAGCCAACAGTGTGGTGCCTGCCGTATAAACAGTGAGGCTGCTTAAGCAGAAAGGTAATACCCGATCTAATGACAACAGGAATAAGAATAATAGCTATTATTTCCTAAGTACACACTTTTCATTGGAACCTACTCTCAATACCTGATCTGTATCTACACATTTAATCTGCATAGCAATTTTTTAAGGTAGGTAGTATTATTATCTTAATTTATAGATGAGAAACTGAGGCAAAAGCCACTAAATGACTTGCCCCAGAGCAGCACAATATGGCAACACTACAGCCAGTATGAAAGCCTATGTAATGTGGCTAATCAGCTGTCCATGCCCAGCGTTCTCAGACCACGCTGACACACAGTGAGCACTTGAAGCAGACAATGAGAGACACTGACAGATCAGAGGAAACTGATGCAGGGGCCTTGGGAAAATGGGAAGTGTAGGCATTTCCGGATATTTGTAAGGCTGCCATAAAAACAGAATGCACTTAATTGCCGTTGCTCAGAAGACATGATTATGACAAATAAGTAGAATGACATCAAGATGAGATACAAACAAAGGCATTGATCGCTGCTGCCTCTTTGGTCACTGCTAGCTTCCAGGTGCCTAGCGCAGAGCCTGCCACACAGTAGGCATTCAAGAAATGAATGATTGATTGCTATGTGAATAAATGAATCAAGAAGGATGGGACATTTCCAACACATGTAGTTGGCTGGTGAAAGAAAGGAACCTGTCTCCCACAAAGTAATGGGTTCCTGGCCTTGGAAGTGCTGGGTGGTCTGCGATGAACTTTGAGAAGCCCAAGACCAAAATATATAAATACTGGTTAGCCCCACCAGCAACCAGATGTGAATCTACACTCCTGCCAAGGCAGGAAGACCAAATCAAAAGAGCAGTGAACAGAATGGGCCAGCACTCTGGTCTCACTCCTAACTAAGCAAATAGGAAATTCAAGAGAATCTATAGAGACATCAGGCTAAACCACAGACACATATTGAATTCTCCATGTTTGCCATCTTCATCTTTGACTGGCATCAAATCCAGCCTGATTGGGGCAGTGCTTTTCAAGAAGTACTGGAGATCTGACAAGATAGAAGTTAGTAAACTGGAAGGAGCAGCCTGGATTCTGCTGTTTCTTCATTGGAGTTTATTGAAACAAATGGATGAGTTAGCCATTGCAGTTACTACTTGGCTCAGGTCTCATCATCCAGATGAACACTTGGATCTCAAGCAGAGACAAAGAGGTGTGCTCCTTAAAAAAGAAAGAAAGAACTGGATGGATACCAACTAAAGGAACTGGGAAGAGTGTTACTGCCTGTGTGCTCTTATTCCAGCCTTGCATGTAAAACAACACTTGCTTGAAGATGCAAACCAAACAAAAAAATAATAAGACAAAAGCAAGTTTAATTTAAATAGAGAAAGTACATTATCTTTGGCCAAGGATCCCTCATCTCTGCATATATACACAGTGAAGCAGGACTGAGGAAGAGCAGAAGAGGTAATGAAAATTATTTCTTACTAAAATGTTAAAGGAAAACAGACAGCCCTTGCTTATTAGAACAACATTTTAAAACAGCAATCTATAGCAGTTGAAAGTTGGAGAATAGGCTGATACTTCAATGAAGCAAACAGCTGGATACAGAACTGAGGACACACTGGACCTATTTTTAAAAACTGTATATATTTATTTATTTGAGAAACAGAGAAAAAATCCCATGTCCTGGTTCACTTTGCAAATGCCTGCAAAAGCTGGGACTGGGCTAGGCCAAAGCTTGGAGCCAGGAACTCAACCTGGGCCTTTGATATCACTGGCAATAACCCAAACACATGAGCCATCATTGCTGCCTCCAAGGATCTGACTTATCAGGAGGCTGGATTTAGGAGCCAAATTCCATTACAACCACTCCAACATGGGACGTGAGTATCTTGACCAGTGTCTTAACCATGGGGCCATATGCCTGCCTCACCCAGGTCTATTTTTAATGGAGTTAAAGTTACTCAAATCTGGTAGAAAATTTGTATTGAATTTGTAACAAATTTCCTTTTTCATATTTCACTTTTATTTAAATTTTACCTGGACTGTATATACACCATAAAAATTGGCTAACTTGAGGAATTTTGCTGTTTAGACATGCTTTTAGGGGTGCAGTGTGGAACGTAGGAAGGTAAGTGAAGAATTGTTGCAGACACAGATCCTCCCTCTGCCTTTCTCCACCTTCTCCAAATGTACATTTAAGTCTAGCATCTTGGTTTCTTTGGCTTCAACTGGATTTGTGTTTCACAGCTTTGCCATCAGATTCATACCTTTAAAAGGAATATGCTGGGAAAAGAACAACTCAGAGCCACAGTTTGACACACTTCCTTAAAAATAACATTGGTGACTTCTTAATGAAAGATCTCCGCGAGTGAGATCCCAGTGGAAAGAACGGGTCATCAAAGAAGGAAGTACCTTTCTCTGAAGGGAGGAGAGAACTTCCACTTTGACCATTGCCTTGTCTAAAAATTATCATAGTCAGTGAACTCAGGGGGCTTCCATAGCCTTGGCAGCTCATGACAAGAGCCTAGGTTGATTACTGATGCCATAAACAAGAGTGCAATTTGTTAAGTCAACAACAGGAGTCACTGTGCACTTACTCCTCATGTAGGATCTTTGTCAGTGTGCTGTACATTGAGATTTAATGCTATAACTAGTACTCAAACAGTATTTATCACTTTATATTTCTGTGTGGGAGCAAACTGTTGAAATCTTTACTTAATGTATGCTAAACTGATCTTCTGTATATAAAGAGAAATGAAAATGAATCTTGATGTGAATGGAAGGGGAGAGGGAGTGGGAAAGGGGAGGGTTGCGGGTGGGAGGGATGTTATGGGGGGCAAGCCATTGAAATCCATAAGCTGTACTTTGGAAATTTATATTCATTAAATAAAAGTTTAAAAAAAAGAATTTCTGAATCTATTAAAAAAAAACACAAACATCTTATCCCTAGGAGCTTCTACTTTTTTTGCTCTGTTCAGGGTGTGAAGTTGCCTTTACTCAAAAGTATTTCTGATATGCAGTAGAACTGGATAGACCTCTATAAAATCAGAGTCCCAGAGAGCCAGGGAGACCAGTGAAGCCTGAAGTTGCACAGAAGCCCAGTACATGGAAGATGTGCAATTCTCCAAGAAGCCTGGTTTCAATGAGGAATAAGAGAGTTTGGCAAAGTTGCAGGATGTAAAATCAATATACAGCCTCTATATACACAAAGAATGCCATGGCTAAGAAAGAACTTGCAACATTAGTTCCACTCACAATAGCTACCACAAAATTTAAATCCCCTGGAGTAATTTTAACCAAGTAGATGAAAAATCTCAACCAATGAACATTACAAAACATTAAAGAAAGAAAGAATAAGACACCAAAAGAAGAATCTTCCATATTCATGGATTGGAAGAATAAATTTCATCAATATGTTCATACTACTGAAAGCAATTTACAGATTCAATGTAAGCCCAACACAACATGAACAACATTATTCTGCGATCTACAAAAAAAAAACAAAACTAAAATGTGTAGGGAAACACAATAGACCCTAAGTAGCTAAAACAATCTGAAACAACAAAAAAAAAAAGCCAGAGGCATCACAATACCAGATTTCAAGACATACTACCAAGGCAATTATAATAAAAATAGCCTGGTACTGGCAAAAAATAGAAATGCAGACC
The DNA here is from genome assembly GCF_051225735.1 of Oryctolagus cuniculus. NCBI lineage: Eukaryota > Metazoa > Chordata > Mammalia > Lagomorpha > Leporidae > Oryctolagus > Oryctolagus cuniculus. Next base: position 10,865,375 of record NC_142875.1, on the reverse strand, counting down.
AAGGGAACGCAACAGAAATGCCAGATATTAATCCACACAGCTACAACCAATTAATCTTTGATAAATGAGTTGAAATCAATCCCTGGAGAAAGGGTAGTCTCTTCAGATGATGTTGGGGATATTGGATCTATGTAAGCAGAGGTCTAAAACAAGACCCCTACTCTACATCTTTTACAAAAATCAACTCACAATTGATCATAGATCTAAATCTATGACCTGACAGAATCAAATTACTACAGAAAAACATCAAGAAAACTGTTAAGACATTGGCATAGGCGAAGAATTCTTCTTGGAAAAGACCTCAGAAGTACAGGCAATCAAAGCAAAAATAGATGCAATGGGATTACGTCAATGGCTATCATCCAAAAATCAAAAAATAAGAAATGCCAACAAGGATATGGGGGGAAAGGTACCCTAATACACTGTTGATAATAACATAAACTAGTACAACTATTATGGAACAAAGTATGGAGATTCCTCAGAAATCTGAAAATATATCTACCATATGACCAGCCATCCCACTCTTGGGAATTTACCCAAATGAAATGAAATCAGCATGTGAAAGAGTTATTTTTACCACCATATTTAATGCAGCCCAATCCACAATAGCCAAGATATGGAATCAACCTAGCTGTCCATCAACTGATGACTGGACAAAGAAAATATGGTATATATACACTACGGAATACTACTCAGTGATAAAAAATAATGAAATCCTATGTTTTGCAATGAAATGGATGTGACTGGAAACCATTAGGCTTAGAGAAATGTCGGTTACAAAAAGTCAATATGATATGTTTTCTCTTACAGGTAGTAGCTAATACAGAATACAAAAACATAGGAATAAAACATCCATCTTGTGATTTGATTGTTTTGGTTTTAGCCCTTGTTTATACTCCTGTGAAACTGTATTATTTCTACTTGTTAAACATTATGTTTAGTGGTGCATTAAGTCTGTGATTAAAGAGAGGGCTAAAACTATGTTTCTGCAAAAATTAAAGAAAAAAAGGAAGGAAGGAGGATTGAGGGAGAAAGGGAGTGAGGGATGTATGGTTATCTTCTTAGAAATGTAGTTATTAATTACATGAAATTTATCTTCTTTATATTAATAAAAATTTTAAAACTGGAAAAAACAGAAAAAATGCAAAGCAAAATGTTAGCACACTACACTCAGAAATACCACTTATCTATATGTATTCTCATATCTAGTTTTCTTTTCTTTCATAATGTAGTTTTGCAAAAGATAAGAATTCTAACAGCTTTCAAATCCCAGTTCAATCCTTCAATGGTTGTGTATTAAAACTCTTCATTTAATTCCAGCACCATGCAAAAGATGGTCTTACAATCCAAATCTACTAAAATGGAATTGTTTTCTTCCTTAAGATATTCATGTCAAGTTGCATCAAATAGAAAACGAATGAACAATAAAAAAAATTCTTACATGATGTCATTGGACAAAGAAGATGGCCATACTTTAACATTGTCTGTGTAAATACCTACAAACCTATACCAACATCTGTACCTATGTCTATATCTATGAGTTTCCAGTTTGTGCTCCTAGCGTGAGACTTTTTAAATTCTGTAGCTGTAGGTGAATCAAGATCACCGCTGTGGTCATTTACACGAAAGATTAACTTAATTTTTAATCAGCCTTGCTCTGTTGCTTTGTGATGGCAGAACATGTAACAAGGTCACTAATGGACAGCAACAAAGCTCTAAATCCCTGTCAACATTTTTCTGAAATGTGCTCATGAAGTTGAAGACATTCGTACCCCTCTGACCTCCTCAAAGGCACACAATTTTAAAAGGCCACGTGTTTTCAAGATCACCTTCTGATGGACAATAGCCAAACTTATTAAAAGATCTCTTTCTACCTACTTATGTGTAGTGCAGAAAGGTCTCCAAGAGAGTGTCATTGGTTAAGTAGTATTCTCCTAAAACTCATATCTGAAGCCCTAGCCCCCAGGATCTCAGAATGTGGCTATTTAGAGACTGCACTGGTAATTTTCTATAAAGAGGTCCGAGTTGAAATGAGGTCATTAGGCCCTAATCCGATGTGACTGATCCTCTCACAAGGAGACTGAGATGTGGATGATCGGAGAAGAAAGGCCTCATGAGGACACAGGAAGCCTGATCCACTACAAGCCAAGAAAGGGGCTTAGAACAAATGTCTGTCTTGTTGATGACTCTGCCTTGGCCTTCCAGACTCCAGAAGAGAGACAAAAGATTTCTGTTTTTGAAGCACCTGGACCCCACCCCTGGTCTATGGCATTTTGTGAACCCAGCCCTAGAAAGCTACTACAGTGATTACCAATTTGAGAAAGTAACATTTTAACTCCCACATTCACTAATTGAGAGTGAAAACTTGCTTCATTTTAAAACTCTGCAGTTACAGATGAGAAAACCTGAGCTGTGACTCCATTCGCCCTGGATGGTGCGGAGCTGTTGTCTTCTCACATCCTAACACATTTGAAAAATGAATTAGATATCAACTTTCTCTCTCAGCATAAGTACTGCGGTACATTTTGTAGATTTTAAAATTTAAAGGAATGATTATTCTTATATTCCTAAATTTAGCATGAGGCACACAAATAAAGGGAGACATCAAACAAAGGATGTTTATAAAATCACACTTGAAGAATGTATCCATGTCCTCATTGGGAAACAGACTGCAAACCAGTGATCAAAAGCAAAATATCAAGTTAATGATTCTCCAGATAAAAGAAAGAGGAAAGGCGCTTACTCTGTGTACATTTGACCTAGGGACTTTCTTTCTTTCTTTTCTTTTCTTTTTTTTTTTTTTTACAGGCAGAGTGGACAGTGAGAGAGAGAGAGAGAGAAGGTCTTCCTTTTCCATTGGTTCACCCTCCAATGGCCGCTGCGGACAGCGCGCTGCTGCAGGAGCACTGCGCTGATCTGAAGGCAGGAGCCAGGTGCTTCTCCTGGTCTCCCATGCAGGTTCAGGGGCCCAAGCACTTGGGCCATCCTCCACTGCACTCCCTGGCCACAGCAGAGAGCTGGACTGGAAGAGGAGCAACTGGGACTAGTACCCAGTGCCCCGACCGGGACTAGAACCCGGGGGTGCTGGCGCCGCAGGCAGAGAATTAGCCTAGTGAACCGTGGTGCCGGCCTAACCTAGGGACTTTCAATGCAGATTGTCTCCATCTTCAGCCTAGCCATGTAATATAGGAAGAAATTTTGCATCTGAGAACATACATAATTGCCAGCTATCACCTGGGGGTAGAAGAATTGATTCCAATTCTTACATATTTTGGGCTCTGAAGGTATCTTGGCTTTGTGGATCTGCTTATCATACACAATGCATATTTATTGTCTATATAATTTTTAAAACTATTTCCAACATCTCAAGCCCATCAAAACACTGCTCTGTATCAAGGTCTTGTTTAAATATCTCCATTTAGGAAATAGTCTCTTATCCTTTCTGTCAGAAAACAGTCTTTGTGGTCCCTAATGTGGATATTTTATCAAACTATCTTTGTTGGGTTCTGAATTTCATTCTGTGTAGATAATATAAAACAAAAGCAAAATCAAATGAACAGAAAGCAAAATGCTAATCTCCTCTAGAGTAAAATGTTACAGATGAGTTCTGATATCTTTTAAATCGTTTCAAAGCCTGAACACAAGGTAGGGCATAGCGTACTTATGTGCAGATTTGAGCCTCTTTCTTGGGAAGTTTAGGGCATTTTTGTAGGATGACTACTCCTGTCCTAATCAGTCCCCACCTGTGGAATACCAGGAAGCTCCATTTGTATCACCTGTGAATACACTGATTTGGGCAAAGGGACTAATACTAGCTGTTCAAGATTTTTATAAGAGTGTTGCGTCTGTTTTGTTCTGCAGTGTACCAGGGAGAACCATTTGTTGAGGCCCATTTATCTCAGTCCCTTCATGGAAAGAAGGTCTGTAGTTCACAAGGTCATACTAGAAAGCAGCGCTTTAAATGAAATTGGAGCTTATTAAAAACACTCAAATCTCAAAGAAGATGGCACAAAACAGGTTAGGACAATATGGGTTGTAACCATGGCATACGCCTACACATGCTTGATGTTGGTGCAAAATGTTTCCTGTCCAAAGGACAGAATTTATCCTCTGCCTCTTTATGAGAGCAGACCAGGTCCTTGGGGTCCCTATAAATGAGCAACTCCCTGGCTGATGCCATGCAGAGCAAAAATTCCAGAGGGGCCCTTGTTTCTGTGACCACATGTCCAGTCACCTGCAGGACTGACTTTAGATCAGCTGAGACTTGGGTTAAAGTAGGTGCAAAGGTGGAGCCAGTGACTCTTTGGCCAGTTTGGTGACAAGGGGACACCAAATGGGCTTCATCTTCCAGTGACCTGAGTTCTCATCTGTAAGAAGACAAGGTGAATAATGTGTACTCCATCAAGGCAGGGTCACTAAATGAAGTCAGGCATATACTGTGTGAGAACTGTATCCTTAGCACTCAGAGGCTAAAGCCAAGGTTAAATTTACTCAAATATTCTCTAATATTATTCTCAAATGTTTTCTGAAATTGGCAATGCTACTACAGCAGTGTGGGTATTTGTGTGGGAGACTCGATACCTTCGGTTTTGCATCTTGTTCTCTCCAGGAGCGCCTCCAGTGACCATGTCGTGGACAGTGAGCCTGTGTTCTCCTCAGCTGTGTGGACAACAGCCACACTCCAGAAACTCCCTTTGCTTCTCGCATTCAGAAAGGAGCAACCCAGAAGAAACAGAACTAACTCCCAGAAATGGTGCCTGATGTGCCCTTCTTTCTTCAGCGTTCCTGTGCTGCTGTGTTTCCACTTGTAGTGGCCATGGAGCATGACAGGAACGGCACTTGCAGTAACCTTGGGGCTATTACATGCTGTGAATCCATATATCCAGGATGCTCTCAACATTCCTTAACATCATCCTTGGAAAACCACACTAATACATGTGTATTACTCTTAATTTTATTTATTGAAAAACCTATATGTACCTGGAGACTCAACATAATTTGGAATTTGACAATGTTACCACAGTTAGTAAGTTGCACATCTTGGCTTCCATTCCAGTTTTGAGAGCTGCTGGTTGTAGTAGTGACTCTAGACTTTTAATTTATTCCCCCATCACACAGGGATGTCCTAATGCTTGTTGCAAATGGGGAGTTTTATAAACAGGGGAGGAAGATGAGGGCATGTCTGAGAAAGAGAACGAGACATAGACAAAGGAAGAGGCCACCCAATTCTTCGACAGTCCTTACAGAGTAACTGATGAGAGAATCAATGGTTGAGTTTCAGGTAGCTAGAGTTTGCAGAGCCAGGTGAAGAAAACAATAAGAAAATGGACAATTCAATGCAAAGATGCAAAAAGAAGGCATCTACTTTAATTACTTTTTTAATTGTTAAAAGTGTGTCTCTTAACAAGACTCAACCTTCCGCAAAGGCTCAGTGTCACAAATCACATCAAGACTTAATATGAAGTTTCCATGTAAATTCCCTTTGTGCAGTCTTTAAAGAGTGTTCTCAAAACAAAGGAAAATGACCTTCACCCTGATTACTATTTAGCCACATAAATTATCTCTGTGTCAGAAAGGCCTAGTAAAAGATAATTAGGATCAAGTCATCCTTAACCTGATGATTCTCTTAACAGTAGAGAGGAAATCCCTGTGCCTTGTAATTATATGGGCCATTGAACATGTAGAGGAATAAACTTGTTATGACTTACAACCATGCCCCCAAAACACCCCAACCCCCAGGGTTATCTATCTTAAGAGGAAATGAATTCACAAAATCCAAGAGGTAGTTTGTCTCCAGATGCAGCCTAAAGTCTCCAAGGATAAACCCTAACATTTGGTCATGGGTTGGTCTCCCCACAGCACAGTGGGAAAAACACTAGTGCTAACTGGCTGATTAGCTGTGTAGCTCCAGGTAAGTCACAGTCTCCCAGAATTCCTTTTAATGAGGACATAAAAATACCTGACCTTGGGAAGCATCTGGATCTCACACATCATTTTAAAGGATGAGCACGAAAATAATGGGCCAGTGTCTAAAGCTTGGGAGGTCTGGTTAGTCATAGAACCAATCTGAGTTGCATCCTGACCCAACTGAATCGATTCAAGCAAGAAAGTGGCAGGGTCCTGAATAGATTTTTTTTTTGACAGGCAGAGTGGACAGTGAGAGAGAGAGACAGAGAGAAAGGTCTTCCTTTGCCATTGGTTCACCCTCCAATGGCTGCTGCGGCCAGCGCACTGCGGCCGGCGCACCGTGCCTATCCGAAGGCAGGAGCCAGGTGCGTCTCCTGGTCTCCCATGGGGTGCAGGGCCCAAGCACTTTGGCCATCCTCCACTGCACTCCTGGGCCACAGCAATGAGCTGGCCTGGAAGAGCCGGGACAGAACCCGGCGTCCCGACCGGGACTAGAACCTGGTGTGCCGGCACCGCAAGGCGGAGGATTAGCCCAGTGAGCCGGGGCGCCAACCCTGAATAGATGTTTAAAGTGTGACTCTGTCACTGAACCTCTGGGTCTGAGGTACACAGTTACAAGACCACACCTGTGACCATGCTGCAGATGAGAGAGCTCTTCTCTGAGAGAGGAGCAGTGGGACACTGATGATTGCATAGATAGGAGAGCTATGTAGGAGGTAGAAATGATAGGATGGATTTAAATAGAGACTTGCCCTCCACAATGGCTGCCTGCTGTTTGCAGCCCGCCTCCCCATCTTCTCAAATGCCTCTTTCCTATTCACCCCATCATCACCTCTCTGTGCATTATTTCCTGTAGTAGGTTTTTCCGGTCCCCTGCACCTGGCGCTGCGTGAAGTCAGCCTGCATTACACTCAGGGATGCTGTTGCACTGACTGTGCAGTATTGTGACTATTTCTTGTGATTATCTTGTTGAAGTGAAAGAGTAATGGCCCCCCAATGTTGCCTGTATCCTTATGCCTGACAACTATGAAGATGTCACATTTCATGGCTAAAAGGCTTCTGTGTACAAGAATAAATTCAGGACCTTGACATGGTGAGATTATCTTGAATTATTGGGTGAGTCCATTAGAATCACAAGGATTCTGAAAAGGAGAGTGAAAGAGACTAGGGGAAAACAATCAGTGAGATGAGGGGTGAGCGTCGTGGTCCAGCTGACTAAAATACTGCCTGGGATGATTGCATCTCATATCAGCTACTCTGCTTCCCATCTAACGTTCTGCTCACGCCTCCTGGGGAGGAGCAGATGACAATAAGAGCTTGGTCTCCTGTCATGCACATAAGAGAACTGATTGGGAGTTCCTGGTGCTTGGCTTTGGCTTGGCCCAGCTCTGGCTGTTGCAGACATTTGGGGATATGACAGCACTTGGAAGATCTGTGTCTCTCTGTCTCTTTTTTGCTCTGCCTTTCAGGAAGATGGAAAAAATCATAACTAAGAATTCAAAAAAGAAAGAAAGAAAGAAAATAAGTCAGAGATGCAGCAGTGCTGACACTGAAATAAGAGGAAGGGGCCACGTGGAAGGGGCTGTCCATGGCCTCTAAGGGCAGAGAAAGGCAAAGATGGATTCCCCTTAGAGTCGGGAAGGACCCCACTCCTACTCCCATCATGATGACAACCCTGTTTAATCCATGTCAGAAAGCTGCAGAGCTGTAAGATAATAAACTTGACTTGGTTGTTTTAAACAACAAAATTTGCAATAATTTGTTGTAGCAGTGAAAGGTAACTAATACACTTGCATGAGCAATGAACATGTCAAAGGAGGGACAGTCCCCTCTTTCACTGCTGAGCACCTCATGGACGCAGGGCAGTGATACAATAGCTTCTGCCATTCTTTCCTGTCTGGTACTATCTTTTTTCTTAGAACTTTCCCCCCTGTAGAGTCATGGAAAGATACTTCTCAAAGAAAAACAGTAACAACAGTCTTCTTTGGCACTTGGAATACCCCTTTAGAGTTTAAAAGGAGACTTTGTGTACCTTAATTCATTGAGATTTAATTGGACTGTATCTACATTATGAATAAAATAATATACACACACGTACAAGTATGGAGAAGAATAGAGAGAAATTGAAATAGTTGTGTGGGACAGGTAAAACTTTGAATTTACCATTGTGGAATGATTTTACTGATATAGATACCTCTCCACTTTTCATGAGGTTATGTCCTGATAAGCCCATCATACATGGGAAATATGCTAAGTGGAAAATGCATTGACTACACTGAACCGCCTGCACAGCCCAGCTCAGAAGCCTGGCATTCTGCAGGTCATTCCCTGGTGACCTCGTGACTGCATGGGAGCTCCGTTCACTGCCACTGCCCAGTACCACCAGAGGACATCGGGCCCCATAGCACTGGCTCAGGAAACATCAGATTTCAAAATCTACTAAATGCATATCATTTTCGTATCACTGTAAAATAAAAAAAATCATAATTCAAATCATCTTCTGTTGGATACTATTTATATTTTGTTTTGTTTGTGGGTATTTCTTTTTAATTTTATTATTATTTGTTTAAAAGGCAGAGAGACAATGAGAGATCTTTCATTTGCTGGTTCTCTCTCTAAATGCCTGAAACAGCTGGGACTGGACAGGTTACTAACAGGAAGCTATAATCAAAAGTGGACCTAGGACTTGAATCCAGACAATCTGATATGAGATGCGAGTATCCCAAGTTGTATCTCAACCTTTGTGCCAAAAACTCACCCCTGTTTGTAGACATTTCTAATTGAAGCAGTACTGGGCAGCAGTCTTATAAAATATTAATGATAGATAATGATTGAGGGATTATCTATTAGTCCAATGAACCCTACAAGTTTTAGGGAAGCTAAATGAAAAAACTCCTTTCCAAAGTCCAAGCAAGCTGTATCAGAGACACAAAGTCCTGCCGCACACCTGATGCCACTAGCCCATGTTGATAAAGACTATTCCCAGGTGCATTTTAACCTACTGAGCACACCAGGATGCTCTTTATAACACATTATTTTCTTGATATATCTGTTGAGAGACTCTTAGTAAGCAGTTTAAAGTGCAAATATGAAATTGAGCTCCTCAAACTTCTTGTCATTTGGTTCATTTTTCTATTTGAGGGTTAAAAGGAAAAAAGAAGGAAGATGTGGAAAAGCCCGTGTAATAGCAGTGGTGCCGCCAATTAAACTGTCGAATGTTCTGTATTCTCTGTTCTAGAACCAGGCACCTTTGTGCACTTCCAGCACAATTTGCATTTGCATAATTGAGATCCTAGTAAGGAAAATACAGTGTTGCATATAATTATATAGCGAAGTAAAATAGAGGATAAAGCATTTTTCCCATTGAAGGGCCACATAAAGAATATTAATTTATCTAATATGGAGAAGTAGTTCAAACCACTTAATCTGGTGCTCTTAAATTATTTCCTTAATGCATCTTTTATAATTCAACTTTCGCAACTCAGCTAATATTAATATCTATATCTCTGGACAGATATTAGATCAAGGCCTAAGTGTATTTCCTTTGGTCATAATTTTGCTGAGGGTCCTTGCTCTGGAGGTCTAAGCACCATTAATCTTCTAATGGCTGTTTGGGAAGAATCATTTTACTTTCTACAAGGTACATTTAGTCACATTTTTAAAGAAACATCAAATTTTCAAAATTTTGCAAATGCTGATCATTTAATTTTCCTTCTCACATCTTAGGTCCTTTACAAACACAAAGAACATTAATTTCAGTACATAATTCTACCACGTGAGGTGTTTTTTGTACACCTCACCCTTTATTTCCTACTCTTGTTCAATCATTCAAAGTCGACTTTGTATAGTAAAGTACCATTTTTCTTCTCTTGGACAGGAACATAATGCATTACCTCACATTATGCAAAGAATTATTCAGAATTGTAAAACCCTTTTAAAGCCAGATGAAAAATAATTACTTCCATTAGAAGGGTCACTGAGGTATAAACACAACTGCCCAACTTCAGAATTAAAACGTCCGGGCAACTATGCATCTATTTGCAAAGAATCAGCTTCCTATACTTCTCATTAGAAAGCAGAAAAGGTAACAACTGATGTTTGATATCCAGAAGACAGGAATGTTGAGAAAGGGGTTTATGAAAATGATATAAAGTCTCTAGACATATTCTATGCCACCAATGCTATAGTGATTCTCATGTAGTTTTACTTAATTCCCTTCAATGGAATAGAAAAGTGAATGGTCTTGTTTTCTGGTCTCTCTAAGGGATGGGGTCCCAACCAGCATCCCGTAAGCAGGAAGAATTTATGAATACTGTATTCTATCCAAAGATTTTAACATTTCTATTCTACCCAGTAATATCTTCTTGTTTAATATGAAACATTTTCAATCAGTCATTCCCACTAGAGTTACTGCACAAAGAGTCCCCCTTTTCCTCCTGCAGACACATCCCCATTTGCAAAGTTGCCTAACAAATAAAAAACACTTTAAAAAACCTGTTGAGGTACAGCAACAATGGCCTATGAATATTTGTCACATTTTGCATTTATGTGATCAAGTCAGGATCACCTAAACTTCTTGCCTTTTTCCAAATCAATTGCTCAAACCTGTCTGAGTATAAAGTGTAAGACTATGGCGCCGGCGCCGCGGCTCAATAGGCTAATCCTCCGCCTTGCAGCGCCGGCACACCAGGTTCTAGTCCCAGTCGGGGCACCGGATTCTGTCCTGGTTGCCCCTCTTCCACGCCAGATCTCTGCTATGGCCCGGGAGTGCAGTGGAGGATGGCCCAAGTGCTTGGGCCCTGCACCCCATGGGAGACCAGGAGAAGCACCTGGCTCCTGCCATCGATCAGCGCGGTGCGCCGGCCATTGGAGGGTGAACCAACGGTAAAAGGAAGACCTTTCTCTCTGTCTCTCTCTCTCACTATCCACTCTGTCAAAAAAAAAAAAAAAAAAAAAAAAAAAAAAAAAAAAAGACTATGGCATTCACAGCAAGGCAATCTGTCGTTTCTCATTGTGTTTGCCCACATTCCAGCGCCCCATTTCCACTCCAGTTCTTCTGCTCTCACTGCCCAGTCATTGCACTCTTCCTCAAGTTTATGCACCAGATTCACAGACTTCCAGTGATCCCACAGTGAAGAAACGTATGCTGATTGAGAGGAAGCCAAAGATTCTAACAAGAAGTTATTAATTCTTCCCAGAGGGATGTCTGAGTGATAAGAGATGCATCCTTTCTGTCTCAGTGGGATGGAGGAGCAGATGTGAAATGCAGGGAGACCTTCCCGACAGCTGGAGAAAAGCTCTATTATCTTTGCGTGTGCAAGCAAATGTGTGCACACAGACAGACGTGGTCACAGCTGTGTGTTCTGTGTCTGAAACGAAGCAATGCTGCATCATTACATGTATAGTATACCAGCAAGATGAGCCAGAAGTGTTTTCAGTCTCTGCCGATGGCTGGCTATGAGGTCATAAGACTGGGCATTCATGCTGGGGGGCCTCTTCTACATTTTGAGGTTAGCTTATTTATGAAATAAGACAATTGAACTGAAAGCTTTTGAAAGCCGCTCTAGGCAAGACATAGGAAAACATATTGTAATACAAACAAAAATAAGAAATATGAGGATATATATTCAATATCCTGTATTTTCCCTCCAACTCTAAATTTTCAAACTTATGTATATATGTTTAATATATATTCTAATATATATATATATATATATATATATATATATAAGGAGTTCTGAGAATGAATGAGAATAGAAACATGATGTTCTAAGACACAAGAGACATGTGATTACTCCAGTAGAAGAAGAGAATTCTGATTAAAGTAGGCTGAAAGATGATGTATTTAGGTACTGGTTTTCCTCTCTAATTGTATGTGCATGGAGTTTGGCAACTTTGGAAGTGGTCTCACATGCACTGTCTCATTGGAGTGCCATCAGTGAGACAAGCAGAATTGGTGAAACTATGTTAACTTAGTCGAACAATAATGCTACTGAAGATTAGAGCCACCAAGTCACTTGCTCAAAAGCCCAGAGCCCTAACCTGACAAAGCACTTTAAGAACAAGGGGATTTGAGGTGTGGCTAAGCTAGCACCAGCATCAAACTGGACCACATGATTCAAGTAAGAAGACTTGGATTTCCTATCAAGACTACTCTAGTTTCTTATGGGTATTTGCCAATTAGAACAAACAATTCGCTCAGTGTTACAGCAGCCTGGAGAAAATATCTGTCATTTTATTTTTCTTGTAAATTCTAACTGCTAAGCAAAAATTAGAGATCAATGCAAAAATTTTACAGTGCATTTTTATTGCTATTAACAACTACCAGAGAATCAACTTGAAGAATTAAAGAATAATTCAATTTTTAAAACAAAACACAACAGGCTTAAACTAATTCCAGTTTGGCAGTATTGGTGGTATAATGTCAAGAAATGGGAAAATACTCAAATGATGTGCATTAGGAAATAATTATTGATTAAAAAAAATCCATCCTTGTCCAAATTTCATTAGAAATAAGAACTGGATATGGATTTGGTCAGTAGACAACACATCCAAAACATTAAATCAATAAAAATATGGCCAGGAATTTCCATCCAAAAAAATCTAACTGATTTACATGAAAGTTCAGCACTGAAGATTCAGTCACAACCTCTATACCACAAAAACTCCATTGTCATCAAAATGTTGCTTTTATTTATATATTCAGGCAACAGAAACCAAAAACTGGAAATAAAAATTTTTTGCATTTCTTAAGAAATTAGTATGAAGATTTCTTTTTCTTGATTTCTGTGCTTAATGTCATCAAAGATCTGACTTTCTTCCTGGCTAAAATCTTGTTATTTTTTGAATTTTTATTAATATAAGAGAACGGATGTCACGTATTTCATAGATACAATTCTAAGATAACCATATTTTCTTCCCTCCCTCCCTCCCTCAAATTCCCCCCTTCCTTTTTTCCTGTAATTGTCCTTTAATTTTTGCAATAACATAATTTCAATTTGCTTTATAATCACACTTAATGCACCACTAACCATAATGTTCAACACGTAAAAAGTAAAAGCCATGTACAGACAATCCAAATGTGTGAACTTAGACTAAAATGATAGTAATTAATGTGTTTAAAAAACCCAAGTGATGGAGGTCTAAGCAGAAAACTGGATTAATTAAATAATAGAAATAAAATTGAAAGAAAAATTCACTTCATGATTTCAATAAGAGAATGATTACATAAATGGAAAATAATTGGACTGAAAATAAACAGAGTGAAGTGTGTAACACAACCATTAGATCTGGGAAAAGAACATGTGGGACAGAATGACAAAGGCTAACATGGAGGTAATTGAGGTCTCGAAGCTTCGGTGAGAGGACGTGAAATAATGGTGGAAGACAGAAACAAAAGTCCCTGATGCTGATATAAAACTTGCACCCCAGATGTAGAATGTGTTGCAAACCACAACAAGAGCAAGGCAAGCAGATACAGTACCATGAACTCACTCATAGGTGGCATCTAAATTTTGTTCTCAAGTGAAGAGCAGAAGAGGGGCCAGCGCTGTGGCGCAGTGGGTTAAAGCCCTGGCCTGAAGCGCCGGCATCCCATATGGGACCAGTTCTAGTCCTGGCTGCTCCACTTGTGATCCAGCTCTCTGCTGTGTCCTGGGAAAGCAGTAGAAGATGGACCAAGGCCGGCGCCGCGGCTCACTAGGCTAATCCTCCGCCTAGCGGCGCCGGCACACCGGGTTCTAGTCCCGGTCGGGGCGCCGGATTCTGTCCCGGTTGCCCCTCTTCCAGGCCAGCCCTCTGCTGTGGCCCGGGAGTGCAGTGGAGGATGGCCCAGGTGCTTGGGCCCTGCACCCCATGGGAGACCAGGAGAAGCACCTGGCTCCTGGCTCCTGCCATCGGATCGGCGTGGTGCGCCGGCCGCGGCGGCCATTGGAGGGTGAACCAACGGCAAAGGGAGACCTTTCTCTCTGTCTCTCTCTCTCACTGTCCACTCTGCCTGTCAAAAAAAAAAAAAAAAAAAAAAGAAGATGGACCAAGTCCTTAGGTCCCTGCACCCACATGGGAGACCAGCAAGAAGCACCTGGCTCCTGCCCCTGAATCGGTGCAGTTCTAGCCTTTGCAGTCATCTGGGGAGTGAACCAGTGGATGGAAGACCTCTCTCTCTGTCTCTACCTCTCTCTGTAACTCTGCATTTCAAATAAATAAAATATAATTTTCAAAAAAAGAGCAGAAGATAGGTTATCAGAGGGTGAAGAGAGGAAGGGGTTGGAGGTAGGGGGAGAACTGATCAATGGGCACCAAGTTACAGTTAAAGGAAGTAAGTTTGGTGTTCCATTGTGCAGTGGGGTGACTATAACAACCACAGTGCACTGTATATCTCAAATAAATAGTAAGAAAGGATTCTGAATCCTTTCCCAACTAAGAAACCACAAATGAAGAGAAAGATATGGTTACTCTGATTTGAACATTACACAATGTATACAGATACTAAAATATCACATAGAATCCCATAAATAGTACCTGTTTATGTGTCAATAAAAAAAAAAAAAAACCACGGACACAGGCACATCATGCTAAAATTACAAATTAAAGAGAAAGACTTAAAAACAGCCAGAGGATAAAGAACATATGAACTTCAAAACAAGCAACAATGAGATTACAGCTGTATTTTTGAGTGGATAATATGGAAACCAGAAAGAAATTATGCAATAACATTATTAAAGTGATTAAAGGAAACAGCTTGCAATCTGGAATTCTAAGCCTGGTTGAAATTCTATTTAAAGAGAAAGAAAATATAAAGAAATTTTCACATAAGCAAAACTGGAAGAAATCATAACAGGTAGACTGCACTTAAAAACAATAATAATTATAAGCAGATGCTTGGGTAGAAGGAAAAAAAACACTAAGTGGAATCACAAAGTGCAGACAGGAATAAAGAGCTCTGGGAAGACTAAATATTAAACAATAAATGGAACTTCTGATGAGTTTTGTATGTACAAAGAAATAAAAGCACAACAAGAAAGAACAAATGGAAACAAGAGAAATTAATTGAGCAAGGACACACCATGGTGTAAAATTGTCTTCAAAGGTGGGAAGTATTCAAGTTTCTATTAGAGCCTATTAGGCTAACATTAAGTAGGATGATATCTAGGATAATTGCTAAAATAGAGTATAATGGATAAATGACAAATTAATGATGGTTAAAAATAAAGTAATAAAATTCTTGATACCAAAAACACAAGAAAACAAAAAATGGACATGGCATAGTTAGACAAATAGTAAAAAAAGCAATAAGATGATAGATTTAAACTCAATTGCTCAGTCATTTAAATGTAATTGAACTGAATGATATAATTAAAAGACAAAGCTTTTCAGAGTGGAATTAAAATGCACACTAAACCAAAACAAAATAAACCCAGGCTTACATGTTCATCCTGAATATAAGAATACAGAAAATCTAAAAGTAAGGACAATAATCACCTGTAAATATTAAGCATAAAATGTTGGTATTGTTATACTAATAGAAAACAAACTAAATATAAATTATTAAAGAAAAAGGTAAGATATGAAAAAGGATATATCTGCCAATAGGCTATAATAATTTTATGTTAACTTACAGCAATTAAAGGTAAAAAACTTACGTATCTGAATAGATATCGAAAAATGGAAACTTACAATGAATATTTTTAACATAGCTGACAAAAGCAAAGACAGGACTGAAAATAGTAGAAAATTTTAACTACATAATTAAGAAATTTGATGTTATTGACACACATAAAATTTTGCACCTGAAAGCAAGAACAAAAATTTCTGATTTCAATCTCCATATTTCATGTGTTCTCTGGTTATGTTAGATTAAACCTAGAAGTTATTTGTTATCATAGAAAGATAACTAAATAATTTCAAAATATTTTCAAACTAAAAAAGCACTTCTAAGTAATCATAAATAAAAGAAGAAACCATAATGAGAATTATAATATATTTTGCTAAGTAAAAATTAAAATTAAACAGAGCACAGCTGGTGCAATGCAAGTTGAAACCATAAGTACAGATAAGTTTACAATCTGACTTGCACACTTAAAATTCTTACAGGCTTCACCACTGAGCTTACAATCTGTATTTTCAAGAAGTTTGAAAAGAAGCGAACTTAATATAAAGAAAATAGAAAGAAATAATAAAAGTGAGAACAGAAATTTATGCAATGCAAAAAATATACAATAGAAAACATTAAGAAGGCCAGGATTGTTGCATAGTGGGTTAAGCCATTGCTTGCAAAGTCAGCATCCCAAATCAGAGTACCACTTGGAGTTTCAGCTACTCTGCTTCCAGTCCAGTTTCCTGCTAATGCACCTGTGTAGTCAGCATAAGATGGCCCAGTTACTTCAACCCTGGACATCCATGAAGGAGAGCAGGTGAAACTCCTGGCTCCTGATTTTGGCCTGTCCCAGACCTACCTGGCTGTTGGGGCCACCTGGGGAATGATCCAGCAAGTGGAAATTTTCTCCCTGTCTTTCTTACTCCTTTCTCTGTGTGTGTGCGTTTCTCTCTCTCTCTCTCTCTCTCAGTCTCTCGTTCTCTCTATATAGTTCTGCCTTTAAAATAAATAAATCTTAAAAAGAAGAAAAAATCAACTAAGCTGAAAATTACTTCTTTGAAAAAGACTAGTAAAATTTAATGCGCCCTAACAAAATGGCACAAGAGAAAAGGCACAAGTTACCAACATCAAGAAAACAGGGGGAAGTCATTACAGATTTTATGAACTACTATCAGAATTAACATAAATGAATCATCAAATGTAATATTAAATAAAGGAAGCCAGACCCAAAAAGCCCATCGTTGTCTCATTTCATTTATACCAAGTTCTCCAACAGGTAGAACTACCATGCTGTTGTAGAAGTCAAAGAGTGCCTGCTGTTGGAGGTTGATTAGAAAGGAAGGTAAGTGGAGTTTCTGGGGCTTGACAGTATTTTCTTTTTCATTTGAGTGGTCTTTGCACAATTTTCAATATGCACGTTATGCTTCAGTAGTATTTAAGATTGAGATAGTATTCTGAATTTAAAAACTGCTATAAAATTTATGAACTAGACTTCATTTTCATTAGATATACTAACCTTGTGACATGCTCAACTCTAGGAATTTTTATATCTTCAACCACAGTCTTGCATGAGAAATACTGAGAGGATTTGCCAACAAAAAGAAAATAAATATTTGTAGTAAAAACAAAAGCTAGGGATGGATGGACAACCTTTATGTTGCAAAGATTGGGGGAGAACATGTATTCTGTAGGGTGTCCTGAATTTTATGGTCTTGCAAATTTTATGTAGCTGAAAGTATGTCTTTAACTTTCAAAAAATAGAGTTAGAATTGCCCTCAATTAAATATCAACATGTGAGAGAAAGGGGTGGGAGAAGATGGACCAAAGCCATCTCCCTGCCACTTCCCAAGTGGTGGTTTTCAACCCTTATGGGAGAGAGACAGACACTTCTGAAATGCAGAAGCTGCACTGTTGGCAGCTGCACATTTTTCTCATTCACTGTAAAGGAGGTAGCTTTCCCATAATGAAGTAGCTCTTGCGCTAAAAATCCCAAAATACAAACTTGCAATCCTACTATTACTGTGTTACGCAGGATATGTCACAGGAAAAAGTATTTTATGTCGTGAGTTTTTATTCCTTTACTTGAAAAGTATGGATACTATGATCAAGGATTTTTAAAACATTTTGAGGTATAATTCATATACAAAGTATTGCTCATATCTAACAGTTGACTTTTCATGAGTTTGGAGTTATGTATTTACATGCAATACCATCGCTTTAATCAAGGTTTTCTGTACTTCAGGGAAGATAATGATGATGTATGATGAACTAGATACTGGTTGCCTTATTTTTACTTGTAACAATAGGAGTGCCTCCAGTGTATCAGCTTAGGAACCTCCTTAGAGTGTCAGAAGAAAAAATAAATAAAATCTTAAAGAGGACCCAGATCAGTCACTGTGCCAGGAGAATACATACAAAAGCATACAATAAGGTCCCCATCCTCAAGGATTCTGGAAATTGATCATACCTTCTATATTTTAAAAGTTGTTCTCCGGGCCATCAAAGAAGGAGGTACCTTTCTCTGAAGGAGCAGAGAACTTCCACTTTGACTATGGCCTTGTCTAAATAAGATCAGAGTCGGCGAACTCAAGAGGCTGCCATATCCTTGGCAGCTCATGACAAGAGCCTAGGGAGATTACTGACGCCATAAATAAGAGTGTCAATTGTTAAATCGACAATAGGAGTCACTGTGCACTTACTCCCCATGTAGGATCTCTGTCCTTAATGTGTTGTACTATGTGAATTAATGGTATAACTAGTACTCAAACAGTACTTTATACTTTGTGCTTCTGTGTGGGTGCAAACTGTTGAAATCTTAGTATATACTAAATTGATCGTCTGTATATAAAGATAATTGAAAATGAATCTTGATGTGAATGGGATGGGAGAGGGAGTGGGAGATGGGAAGGTTGCAGGTGGGAGAGTAGTTATGGGGGGGGGAGCCACTATAATCCAAAAGTTATACTTTGGAAATTTATATTTATTGAATAAAAGTTAAAAAAAAAGTTGTTCTCTACTTCTTTGCATAATTTTCTGTTCTTTGCTCCAGCTTCCTTGTAGCTTCCTGATGTGCAGTGTATCAGTCTGTGAGTACTTTGCGCTATGATAGTTCACAACAGGGGTATTCTTCGGTGCTCTGGCACTCGCAACCTGACGGCCTTCACGAACCCGTCACTAGAGCTGCCAGGTGGAAGGATGTGGTCTCTTTTTTAAAAACGATGTCTACAGGGCCGGCGCCGCAGCTCACTAGGCTAATCCTCCGCCTAGCGGCGCCGACACACCGGGTTCTAGTCCCGGTCGGGGCGCCGGATTCTGTCCCGGTTGCCCCTCTTCCAGGCCAGCCCTCTGCTGTGGCCAGGGAGTGCAGTGGAGGATGGCCCAGGTGCTTGGGCCCTGCACCCCATGGGAGACCAGGAGAAGCACCTGGCTCCTGGCTCCTGCCATCGGATCAGCGCGGTGCGCCGGCCGCAGCGCGCCGGCCGCGGCGGCCATTGGAGGGTGAACCAACGGCAAAGGAAGACCTTTCTCTCTGTCTCTCTCTCTCACTGTCCACTCTGCCTGTCAAAAAACAAAAACAAAAAAACAAACAAAAACGATGTCCACAAAACTCTGAGGTAAGCCTAGTGGGTTTTATTCTGAAAAAGTGAACATAAGAAAATAGCCCAGATTGGTTTTTCTTTTTTTTTCTAAGATTTATTTATTTATTTGAAAGTCAGAGTTACACAGAGAGAGAAGGAGAGGCAGAGAGAGATTGGTCTTCCATCTGCTGGTTCACTCCTCAATTGGCCGCAATGGCTGGAACTGTGTTGTTCCGTATCCAGGAGCCAGGAGCTTCTTCCAGTCTCCCACATGGCTGCAGGGGCCCAAGAACTTGGGTCATCTTCTACTGCTTTCCCAGGCCATAGCTGAGAGCTGGATCGGAAGTGGAGCAAACAGGACTCGAACCGGCACCCATATGGGATGCTGACACTGCAGGCGGTGGCTTTACCTACCATACCACAGCACCTGTCCCCCAGATCTGTTTTTCTTATGGATCAGGCACTGCCTCTCTCACACATGTCATCACCATTACTCACCACCATCCCCATCACAGCCCAAGCTTCTACACAACCATCCCCGGTGTGGCACAGTGCACTCTTAATGGAATCACCTTGGATCCAAGTGTTAATAACCACAGAATAACTAACTCCCTGAGGATATAAAGGAATCCTCTTGACTTTTTTTTTTTTTTATTTTTTGACAGGCAGAGTGGACAGTGAAAGAGAGAGACAGAGAGAAAGGTCTTCTTTGCCGTTGGTTCACCCTCCAATGGCCGCCGCGGCCGGCGCGCTGTGGCCAGCGCACCGCGCTGATCCGATGGCAGGAGGTAGGTACTTATCCTGGTCTCCCATGGGATGCAGGGCCCAAGCACCTGGGCCATCCTCCACTGCACTCCCTGGCCACAGCAGAGAGCTGGCCTGGAAGGGGGCAACCTGGACAGAATCCGGTGCCCCGACCAGGACCAGAACCTGGTGTGCCGGCGCTGCAAGGCGGAGAATTAGCCTAGTGAGTCACAGTGCCGCCCCCCTCTTGACTTCTAATTATTTTGTTCACTAGGAAAATTAGCATTTACTGAGATTTTTACCAAGGGATTTTTTTTTCCTGCTCCAAATTATGTCATGGTTTTGAGAGTTGGAAGTGTCCCTGACTGATTGCTAATCAGAAATACATTAGTCTAGTCTTCTTTCGAAAGCAGCACTTTTTTTTAAAGATTTATTTATTTATTTGAAAGGCAGAATTACAGAGACAGAGAGAGAGGGAGGAAGACACAGAGAGGTCTGCCCTCTGCTAGTTTACTCCCCAAATGACCATAAAGGTTGGAGCTGGGCTGATCTGAAGCCAGGTGCCAGGAGCTTCTTCTGGGTCTCCCGCATGGGTGCAGGGGTCCAAGGACTTGGGCCATCTTATGCAAAAGCAGCACTTATACAAATCTAATAGCTTTAGTACTATTTGACTTATTTGACTTCTTAATATTGAAAACCTCACTTATGCACTGCTTTTTCAATAACAGCTTGTTGTTACTATCAATGTGACTGGTTAACTCAATCCTTTTCCTAATCCATCTGAAGTTGACATTTACATTACCTTTTGCAAGTTTTCTATTTAGTTATTTTCTTTATCATGTTTTTCAAATGCATTCTAGTGGGAATTTAGGACTATGATATGTGGCTCTTGAAGATTATGTTCATTCTAACTTAGGGCTTTAAGATGAAGATTTGAAATTGCTAATGAGGCACCTTGACACAAAAGTCACACACCAGGGTTGTGGAGATTCTGGTTGTGGACTACATGCATTAGTGTTGGTGTGATATCTGAGGAGTCTTTGAGAAGTTCACAGAAAATGCTTATCATGAAAAATCTATGTGTGGATTTTCACATTTTTTGCACCAAAATAACCTTCTCTTTTAATTCTATTTTCCATGAACTGTTTAAAGTGTCTGTGTGTGTGTGTGTGTGTGTGTGTGTAGATCAAGTCAGTTGCACCTCTTTTTCAGGCTCGCCATTGTTTCCATGTTTCCCCAGGGAAGCTCCATTCTTTTTACATGGGTGGTAACTTGGCACCTTATATGCCTGGGTCATATGTACCCAAGCTGTAATGTTTTTTTAAAAAACTGTCCTGTGCAGATTCCACCTCTAGAGGACATAATGAGGATTACTTAAGGTAAAGCAAACAAAGGTGTTTAGAAGAACCAAGTTGTTTAAGTATTTATTGGGAGGCATTAAACTGACTTTTAGTAAAGAAGTGATTAGGCTTCTTTTTTTCCTGTCTCAATATTCACATCTGGGAATATGGGAGGATTGTATCTTTTGTACACCTGTCCATAGAACAAGGTGACTACAGGGGAAGGGGAAGGCCTGGCACATCAAATATAATTACATGAATTTGGCTGAATATACTTAGTTTTTATGCCTTATGTCTCACCTGTTTTGTATAGCATGCATCACACTCATCTTTTTATTTACAGACATAACACACTCAGCTAAGAACACCATTAGCTACTATTACCACCCAGATAAACGTTGGATGGGATTGCAATTATTTGGATCCTGAACCATAGGAACCAGAATGTATAAAAATATGCATGAACAATTAACTAACAATTTTCAGACTATATTTGATGAATAGTCAACAGGAAACCTGGAGCCATAGGAAATCGTAAAGCAAAGGGGTGGGGAAGTGTGAGGAGCTGGAGTTTAAACTGGGGACAAGACCCAGGCACTGAACAGCAGCTGTCTCGGGAGATGGCCTCTCACTGTAAGAGGAGTCCCTGTGACAAAGATGTAGGGCTGTCTCAATTTCCTAAGACCTAGCCATGGACGTCTCTAAGCGAGTGCACAAAAGAATTTAACACCAAAGGGTGTCTTCTGAATCACCCTGTGCAACCTACTCATTGCATATAGCTCTCTGCATTTTACCAAGTTTCCGGTCAACTCCCAGCAGTGATGTCCCAAGGCTCCAGTGTCTTTGTCCAGTGGTCCTCCCAGGACCCATTGTACCACAGAGGGACGGCTGTGTGAAGTGTGGACTGTGACAAGGGCAGTTGTAAGTAACAGCGACAACGTGTGTGGAAGGAGCAGTGCCAAATTTCATATATACAGGAAAAACACACACTTCCCTCAGAAGACAGAAATGAAAATTGTGTAAAAAATATATTTTTTGTAAAGAAACCACAGTATGAAGTCAGGCAACTATGATGACAGTTACTGTTTTAAAATCTATGATGCTGCAAAATGCCTTTTCCTTTTGTAAAAAGTGAGTTACTTAGGAATACTCACGTTGTGAACTCACTGCCATGATCACAGGGAAAAGAAACACTCATACAAAGAACATTTTCCTTTAGGCTGATTGCTTGGTACAGAAGCTGCAAAAAGTGCTGTATTATGGGTCTTCATTTCACCTGTTTAATAATAAAGTTCTCAGAAAGTAAAAATGATAACGCTCATGGGAGCATGTAAACAACAGGGATGTCTCCCAAGATGAACACGACATCAGCTCCGTGTTAGTAGCGTGGGAACAGCAAAGTTTGGCTCATCAGTGCCATATTCTGGAAATCTTAGTGACTTCTATGCAATTCTCCAAAATACAAAATACAAATACAACATACAAATACAAAACAAATACAAATGCAAAATACAATACAAATACAAAACACAAAAAAAGTTGAAGTAACCTGAAACACTCCAGACCCTACTGAAACACGTTGTCTCATACTCTGTGATGGCTCATGGCCCAAAGGAAACAACTGTGAGAGGTTGGTAAATAGGTGTGCCTGGGTTCTGCTCTTCTGTGCAGCTTGTTGTCCTAAGATTGAACAGAAAAGGAAAGGTAGAGGCGAGGCCAGAGACAGCACCTCTCTGCAAGGTGACTAGCAAGTGTGGGAAATCACGGGGTACAGGAGCTGCTCTGGAACCAGTATCCTCTAACACGGAACTTTTAGCAGTGTCAGAAGGAACCTTGCAGTTCCCTTCTACCCAGCACAGTCATGAACCCAGGTGCTGCCCTCTGCTATGACTTAGCTCCTATTGAGTGAATTCTAAAAATGTGCACCTTGTAATCAGACCTGAGTTCAAACACCACCTCTGTCAAGTCTGAGTCCCTGGAGAAAGCACTTCACTTGTGTGCATCCATGAAAGTAAAAGTACCAGCACCCGCTTTCTGTGGTCAGAAGGATGAGCTGAGGTATTCAGCACCTTGGATCCTAGCAGATGCAGTGAAGATGTTTCATTGCTTTCCCTACATTTTCTTTTTAAGCTGTCAGGCATGAAGCCAAGACAACTACTTCTGCCTTGCATATATAGATTTGTCCATCCATTCAAGTCAGGCCCTCTCTTCAGGGGGAAGAGAGACAGCAGATGCATTCCCTCCATAAAGGTTGGCCTTAGCTTTACATTCTATTCATGAAAAACACAGTCATCAATCTCATTTGCTGGAATAAAGATGAGGTCATTATTGAACAATCTAAGTCACAGAAGTGATTAAGGTGCCAGTGGCATTTACTTATGCAGAAAAATAAATATAGTTAAACAATTGTAAGTTGACCAAATGGTAAGAAGTATAAAAAAGTCCATGAACAAATATTTAAAGGGTATGCTGTTTCTAAGGATAGGCAGGAATTATTTACAGAAATTTAGACAGATAAAATAAGGCATGTGGTGGAATAAAAAGACATCAGATAATGAGTTTCTGACTAGGTTTCAGATGTTTTCCAAAAAAGAAAAAATTGCTATATTCTGAAGAAAACAAACAAACCAGCAACTCCCTACCCAGCATTCAAGCTTCCTGACAAAGGTACTGTATTCAGGTAGTAGCTGTTGAATCCAGCAGTCACAGGACACATGGGAAGATGGAACAAGAGGAGACAACACAACTCTTCAATGTATCCCTGAACTCCAATTGAGAGGAGATAATACCATTCTGCCTGCCATTTTATTCCTACACTCCAACTGTCAGTTCTTTGCCATTTCTCCTACCTTAGGAGCTCTTTGTTATCCTGACAGGAAATAAAAGAGGAAAATCCAAAACATAAATGTAAAAAAGTTGACTCTGTCAGCAGAGTTCGTAATTATATATCTACATATCATGGGTAGGTACAGAAGACAACATATCAACAATGCTTACATTGGAAGAAAAGTCTCACTGGTTCCTTCGAAACCAACATGAAGAGAAAATGGATCTGTGAAAATATTCCACAAACAGAAAAGAAACACTGGAATGATCTTTTCTTTTTATGACATTTCTTTCAAAAGAATACTTGAGTTTGATGTTTGACAGTAAGCAAATTAACCAATATTTTTATTTGCCAAGGTCTTTTTTAGCTATGATAGTATTTAATGAATTTGAGAAACAGTGATCAATTGTATTTGAATATAAATATTTAAAAATGTTTAAAGGCCATCCAGAATTTTCTCTCTACTTTATGAGGACAAGTCACTTAGTCCAAATACAAACACATGTGACGAAAAGGATATTCTTTCAAGTAAGAAGACACCAAGTATTGGTTTCTTATGGTACTCTAGTACCAACTGAAAACCTTACTTGGAAGAATATTATTTCCTATGATGGTAATACTC
This sequence comes from Oryctolagus cuniculus, assembly GCF_051225735.1. Classification (NCBI taxonomy): domain Eukaryota; kingdom Metazoa; phylum Chordata; class Mammalia; order Lagomorpha; family Leporidae; genus Oryctolagus; species Oryctolagus cuniculus. Next base: position 10,840,762 of record NC_142875.1, on the reverse strand, counting down.
AGTTAACATACTCAATTAGATATCCAGGTGTATGGTGACTATATGAAAAAATGATCACATGTAGGTTCATGTGGAGTGACTATTAGGTTAAAATACTTTGGGAGAGTTTGCCTACTGGTTCGGATGCTGGTTTAGACAGCTGCACCCATATCAGAGTGCCTGGTTTGAAGTCCTGGCTCTGCTTCCAATTCCAGCTTCCTGCCAATGCATGAAATAGGAGGCAACAGATTATGGTTCAGGTGGTTGGGTCTCTGTCACTCATGTTGAATGGACTGACTGAGATCCTGGCCCAAGACATTTAAGGTGTGAGCTAGACATTTAAGGTGGGAGTTCTTCCTGTCTGTCGCTCTTTCTATACCTCTGAAACAAAAAAAAAAGCAGTTTTGAAAGTATTTTGATGCTAACTTTACCTACATCATACTAAAAATTACTAATTTTTATTGTGGGGAATTTAAATGTCAAATGCTGTACAAATAGGATGAGGACTAAAAACAGACACTTTGATTTGACTATCAGTGACCTTCGCAAGAGAAATTTTGTGATGGGGGTGGAAAACTGCCTAGGAAACATTCAGAGAGAATGGGAAAAGGGCAGTTAGTGATTTCTCTGTTAAGGCATTTCACCAATAACAGACAATTGGTTCAGTAGCAAGAGAGGGATGCATGATCCAAGAAGGGGACATTTTAAAAATATACGAGATTACAGCATATTTACATGCTGGTGATAATAATGCAGTAGGGCGTAGAAACTCTATAATGCAGAAGAGGAAGGAAGAGATTGGACTGATGTCTTTCAGAAGGATGGAGAATCCACTGCTCAACTTGAGGAGGCCTTGGTATTATATTGGAATGCAAAGAGTTCATCCCCAAGTTTGTCAAAAGAGGAATAAAGGGATCAGTCTGCAGATGATTCTGAAGACAGGGGACTTAAAAGTTCAGAGACTTTTTTAGATATCTGGGCTCTGTTATTTGGTAGGTAGAAGTCTTTTTGCAAAACTTGAAGTCTTTGAGCCTCGATGTCCTATGCTATGAATTGGTGATGAATCTCAACTAATTGAAATAACAAAATAAAATACGTGGCAATAGAGAATGAGCATTTGTTAAGAGCAAGGATTCTGGAGTCAGTTTGGCAATCTAATCCAATCCCACTCCTTAACCTGTATGAGTATGAGCATTTTACAGAACTTTTGTTGCTTCAGATTTCTCATTTTACAAATGGATGGATAATATTAATACATTACCCATAAATGAATATTTGGTGTATCAATGTATATATAATCTAGTATGCCTACCACATAGGCTTGCTGTAAAGATGAAAAAGGATTCAATACACAGAGAAGGTGTCATGTAGGTAAATGGCTAAATATAGCTGTAAGTATACAGTCAATGACAACCATTTCTATGGATGCATTATTTTGCACTGTCACTCTATGTCACTGCTACAGGGTGTCATCCTGATAAATGCTGGATGATTCATTCTCTTATGAACTTGTGGAGGGTTTGCTATGTGCCAGGCACTGCCTAGACATGGACTATAAGTGGCTGTCCCCTATGATCAAACCAGTGGGATGCTATTAATCAAAGAAATATGAAAACACAGAATGAAACACACTTCCCTAAAAATATTTCACAAAATATAGCTTTATGACCAGAGACTCTTCCCTGAGTTACAATGTGGTAACTACAATCAAGTGGTTTAAAACTGCATCAAATTCACTGCCCCTACTCCCTACAATTATTCTCACATCCCAGGGCATAGAAACAGTGACACAGTCATGTTTTCTAAAATGAATGTTGGGGTCACTGTAGATAAAATTGGTAAATTAGTTACCTTTTATTCCTGACAACACTGTCATTGCCTTTAAATTGCATTGCATTAAATTCTCTAATTTTTTTTCATACCTGAGATTATATCATTCTGGCTTTTATATTTAGCTGGTGGGTGCTAAAATATGAGGGTATTTCAAAAAGGTTTTTTGAAAAATGCAATTTAAGTATAAATCCAGTTTTGTATAAAATATTTTAAAATTCATGCACATGAGTAACATTATTTAAAATATAAGATTTTTGGTATCTTAATATCATAGTCCTTTTTGGTTAAGTTTCTCATCATTTGGGGAGATATAATGTATAGTATAACTAGAAAGAACCTAGCTTTATAGAACTAAATGAACAAATCAGGTTGAAAATCCTTTTCTTTTAAATATTTGCCATTTAAAAAAATAAGATAAATATAATTTATAAGACATAATTTTCCATGAAGGGAGAAGAGGTTCATGTTTAGTTTGAAAACAATTATTCTCATAGTAACATTATAAAGAATGGAATAATTAACAACAACCAAAATTTGAGGATAAATGTCAAATTATACTAATGATTTCCCTGATCAAATGAAGTCTGTGATTTATTATGGTAACCTCAGGGGTAGAGAGAGCACAGACAGGCAGTCTAGTGCCTCTGAAAACTACTTTCAGAAAATGTTGCAGAATTTCTTCACCAGTTGGCCAGGAAGTACCAAATATTTTCTTAGTATATTTAACTCAACTCAATCTATGCCTATAACTCAACCCAAAGCAAATCATCATGTTTAATCCTCATTACATCTTACCTAAATTAGTAGCTATTTAACACTTTACTCATCGTGCCACTCTAAAAATTTATTGTACCACTGCAGTACTAACCGTTTTCAAAGCCATACAGAAAAAAGCAGAATGTTAAAATCATAACAATTAAGTCAAGAGGGAAAAATAGCTAAGCAAATAATATAAAGGACTTTGGTTTTTAACTTTGCTTCATTTGCCAATTCAATAATACTAATATGATATCTCCCTTAGAAACTACAATTATATATTCTACATTAAAAAGAAACCAGAGGTTCCAGGATTGTGGCATAGTGGTTTAAGCCACTGCCTATGATACAGGCATTCTGTATGGGGGCCAGTGAGAGCCTGGCTGCACCACCTCCAATCCAGCTCCCTGCTAATGCACCTGGGAAAGCAACAGAAGATGGACAAAGTGGTTGGGCCCCTCGAACCCACATGGAGACCTGGATGAAACCCCAGGCTCCTGGCACCAGCCCAGCCTAACCCTGGCCATTCTGGCCACCCACAGAGTGAACAAACAGGTGGAAAATTGATCTATGCTTCTCTTTCTCCCTCTCTCTTTCTTCCTCTCTGTAACTCTGCCTTTCAAATGAATACAATAAATCTTTAAAACAAAACCAAAAAAAAAAAAAAAAAACTAGACATTTCAATTTAGAACTAGTATAATTTTATCTGACCTTAATACAACTAAACAAAACATAAAATTCTGATTAACAGTAAATTAACAGATACTATGAAAAGATGTGTAGGAAGATTCTCACAGACTTGGTCTTAGAAAAAAAAATCCAAAAGGAAAAAAAAAACAAACTGATACTTCAGAGAGGAAAGAAAAATGTTATCTTGCTTGGCTGTATTCAACAGCTAACATAAGTAGGTAGCCTAAGGATCATGTACCAGAGAACCATTTGGAAACAGTGGCACAGAAAACATGGTTGCTTTGTTACTACTTGCTGTAGCTTGTTCTCTGAGAGGGTAAACACTTCCTGCATAGGACATTGTAAAGAGGAGGGGCCTTTTTTCATTGCTTTGGGTAAGTGATGGCTTTCACTATCACACTGGAGCAAAGCCTTTTGTTCATACGGATGCACACACATTTATGCTTCTTATGTTACAGATCAACTTGAAAATATTTTAAGTAGCTCATTTTTCATTCCTTATTTCTATGACACTGTGAAATTTATTTTAGGTAAGATATGTTAGTAAGAAACCCACACAACAACTAATTAAACATGCATGGCACACAATGCCATCGCTCCTCTAAGCATAGTCCCCCAGAAAGTAAATGTTCAATAAAACATTGTATTTGCCACACCAAAGATTTTGAAAAGTAATTATCTTGTAAGTAAGAAAGGCTCTTGTTTGGTTTAAAAATTCATAATAAAAATATAACACTTTTAGGATAACATGTTCATTAAATATCACTGCACTCAGTTTCTATTTTAATTTTCATCTTAAGATTCCAAATAATAAAACTGTTTGCAAAGTGCTCCTTTTCTTGTGTGTTCCTTTCTTTAGCTAAATTATCACATATCCTAAATATGCACTTTCATGCATTATTTAAGCATCAAAATTAATTTGGTAATATTTTTCATTCTTGTGAATCACAAATATGTAACCACCCTCTAATCCCTTTTAAAGGGGGTAAGTTATATATAGTTATTTGGGGAAAGGAGAAAGGTCTGAAAATTTGAGAAGTTATTTCTATTTAAAATGATTTAGCTAGAGCCCTGTGGTTCAAGGACTGTTGAAGCCTGTTGACTTTTTTTATTTCACTCCAATTCAAGGGCAACATTGAGCAACCAGAGCCTAAAAAGATGCAGAGAACACAGACTTGGCTTCTTAACTACAATCAACTGCATTTGTGTGAAGTAATTATTAACAGACATAAAAAAATAATGGCACATTTGATACCACTGGGGAGTTATTTTTAATCCCATGCAGTGAAGGATGTCTCTCAGAGGAGGTGGCATTTTCTCAGGACTTTCAAAAACGGGATGATTTCAACAGGTGGAGATAGAGTGGGGAGAAGTTTCCAGGCACACAATAAAACACAACACCACAGGGGCTGGAAGCACATGGGGAATGCTCAGGTGTGGTTACTCTATGGAGCTAGAGAGGGTAAAGTGAGATGAATGTGGAAATGAGGTTAAGTTGGTGTCCACCCCATGAGCCACCTTGCCAACCTCATCTACCACAAGAGCAAGTCAACTGATACAAAATCACCCTCGTAACAATATAGAGGTGATGGAGGTGCGGAGTTGGTGCTCCAAGTCAATACTCTTTATATTAAACATTAATACTGTTTACATTAAACAGATTGCTATGTCCTAGAATATTGAACAGAAAAATATTCCTACATTGAAGAAAACTATATTACCCTTCCACCAAACAAAATGTGGAGCGACTCTTTACTATGTGCAAACATGTCAAAATGTATCCCTCTTGACAGTGCACTTAAAATCTCTGCACCTCTTTTGCTTCTTCCAATGGGTGGATCTTCCCACCTCAAGAGCTTAGCACACACTGCTCTCTCCACCTGCCCTTAAAACCCCTGCATGCCCCTCAGATGTCAGCTGTCAACCTGTAGACCTCTTTGAGGCCCCCTCAACCTCTTCACCTAATTTGATGCCTGTCACCACCACCCTTGCCTCCACACTTCTCCACCTCAGCCCTTCAACGTTTTATGAGACTTTGAATTTTATGGTCTCAGATTAATTTGTTCCTTTGCACATGCAATGACATATGGGAACTTCATCTGATCTCCCCACTGCTCCACATAGGATTCTTGCAACAAGCCCTGCCATCTTTTAAAGATTTAGTAATTAATTGTCAAGTTAATTGTTTTCAAATATAAAGATACATAAAACTGTCACACATAAAGGCTGCATCTTTAACAAAGTAGGCTTTGAAAATTTTCTGGGGCAATTGGTATGCAAGCAGCAAATAAGAAAAAGGTAAGTATTTTAAAATTATTAACCCAGATAATATGTAATTAAATGATCAAATAGTTATATGTATTTATATGTAATAATATAGAATCATATTATTATATATAAATGTATAAATTATACCTATGAAATTTTCTTACTTGTTTGGCTTAAAATTACTAATACTATTAAATTAATTCCTATCTGATTCTCAGGAACTATAACCATATTTTCTTCATTAAAGAATATATTTCTTTTTGTACTAGCAACACAAGGAGAATAAAAGAAAACATTCTGATGAAATTTCCTTCTAACCTATATTCTTTCCATTTTCCAGCCAAAAATAAGGTAGCACAAGTGACCCCAAATGTATTTTTCTTACAGATTACTGAGGCATGCAGATCACTCCAAACTCATGAATACCAAGAGAGCAGTCGGGTTGAAAATGGAGAAACAGCCGGTTAGGAAGCTCAGGTGTCTGTCCATGCTGGAGAGCAGCATGCCCCATCTTAAAATTCACTAAGTGCAAACCACATCCTCTTCCATCATCCAACACGACAGAAAACGCTGAACGCCACATTTAGGAAAGAGGCGGCTGGCTACATGTCTAAAGAACACACATAATGAGTTTTAATCATTGTTTATATTAAAACAAGCTTATGTAAAAGATCATGTGCTTATTTACACTAAGTCGACAGGAAACTCAAGAGCTTTGCTTTGTGAAAATTGTAAAGGAAAGATAATCTGATGCAACAAGGGGAGCAAGAAACAATTTAAGTCATCCAACGAGGGTCCATGTGTCTATCAGCAATGATTGCCAACAGTCCAGTCGTTCTCCTTACACAAAGGTGTGCAGGAAAAGGCTCTAGGCTAAAGTGGAAGATTAAAAGCCACTTGTCTTAATAGATTCTACATTAGTCTGAAAAAATAATTGTCCCTGTATTCTACATCAAGAAACTCCCCCAATTACATTTATGCACTCTGATTTCTCGCAGATGTTTGTCTTTTAAGCTTGACCTGAGAACAAGTAGTCTCCAATCCCTTACTGTGACAATGAATGATTGTCCTCAAGGATTTATCATAAGCTTAAACACACACACACACACACAAATCAGCTTGCAACTTTGGGTGGTAAATTTGTACGTGTGTGCACACACACACACTCACCTAGGAACACACGCACAGCGTCAGCTCTGCTCCCAGTCTTTGCAACAACAGGGCATTTCAAACAAACACAGCTGGCACCAGAATAAAATGTGCTGGGCAAACAGATAGTCCCATTAACGTAAATATGTGCTCCAGTGTTTCCTGCCAAGCCCACTTTGTTAGGAAAAGCTAGCAACACCCAAGTCTTCCTCAGAACCCCAGGGGCTCGCCAAATGGGCTCCCTGAGCAGGGAACAGCTCAGACAGAGAGGGACCAGAGCACCAGCCCCGGGCTGCTGCTCCACGCTTGCCTTCTCACACCCTGACATTCTAAAGGCAGCCAAAGGTCATGCTGGGTGCCAGTTGAGTGTCAAACCAAACCAAACCAAACCACCACCACCACCAACAACAACAAAAACCCCTATGGAAGGTGATTGTTGTGGTCACGTTTCTGTGGTAACCGCTTCCTTTGCCCGACACAATTCACTGGGTTTTCAATTACATCCCAGCTCCCTCCCAGTGTGGGCTCATTCTGTGACTCGCGGACCCCCCTCCCCAGGCCGATTTGGGTCTGTGGGCTTTGCAGCGCTGATGGCCAACCAGCTTCCTGGGGAGTCTCAGCCCCCAGCTCCCGCACACCCCGGCTCAGCGCTGCTGGCACCGGCGGGCATCACCACTCTTCCCCGGGGTCTCCGGTCGCCAGGGAAGCCAAGATTTCCGGGGCGAAGATTCCCCAGTCCAGCCCGTAGGAGGCTCCGGGAGCGAGCGCCCGCCGGCCAGGAACGGCCCAACTTGCCGGCTCCCAGCCAGGCTGGCTGAGTTGTGCGCGGCCACAGGTTGCCCGCGGCAGGCGCTCGGGGCGCTCAGAAGGGGGACCTGGGCGGGGGCTTGGGGAGGGGGAGACCGGAGAGCCGGAGCGAGGGGAACCGGGAGACTTGTGGGCGCGTCTCCGGACAGGGACCCACACAGACCTTGGCGCCGCAACCTGCGCTTCTTGAGGCCGAAGATGCGCACTTTGGAGAAGATATCCACCAGGTTGCCGTTGCACAGCCCGCGGTTCTTGCTGGGGCTGCTCCGCCTCCTGCTGGCCGACGGCCGGTCCCAGTGCTGCTCCCGCGCCTGCCGCTTCTGGCGGATCAAGCCGCTGGCGATGGCCGCGGCCATGGTGGCCCAAGGAGTGGGTCCCGGGGAGGCAGGGACCGAAGAAGGGACCCCGAGGGGGGACAGGGGCGGCGCAGGCCGCGGCTTGCCCTCTGGGAAGCGGAGGCAGAGTCCAGCGCTCTTGGGGAGACGGGTAGGGGCGCTCAGTCCCGACTAGGACCCATCGCCCTGTCCGCAGGTGCGCCCGGGGCGCCGCGGGGCGAGCCTGGGGAGCCGGAGGTCGTGGCCGCCGCCGCCCGGCTGCGTCCGAACGGAGAGCGGGTTTGCAGCTGCGGGCGCTGCCGGTCACCGCACGTCGCCGGAGCCCTCCCGGGGGTCGCCAATGCCACTCGCTCTGCCTTTCTTCCCTGCCCGCCTCCCAGGCGGGAGGTAGGGCCGGTCGCCTCCGCCTGGGCACAAGAGGCAGGGCAGGTCCAGACAGGGTCTCAGCACGTCGGTCGGTCCAGGGCGAGCTGAACAGGACTCAACGCCCTGCTCGAGCTGCCCCTGGGCAGGTGCCGCCGCCGCCGCCGCCCGCTGGCGGCTTCTGCCGGTGATTGTCAAGTGCTTTGGAAATCAGCATCTGGAGAGAGCAGTCCTCTCCCCCGAGATCTCTAATCAGAGCGCTCCGTGCCCAGCCCACTGCACCCCCACCACCTCAGTGGTCCCCTCCTGTGGATCTCTTCAGAAAGAAAAAAAAAAGGTATATCTAATAGTGATTTTTAAAAAAATAATAATACTAGCTAAAACGAATTGCAGGGGGCGGGGTGCAAACAGACTGTGCCAGAGCAGGTGGAATTGAAGAGATCTCGGTGCGCTTTTTCTCGGGTGACACTCGCTGGTTCCTGAGGCTTCACCGCTCATGGGGGCTTCTAGCTCTCAACGTGGCTCCTGGTCCACAGGAGCTCTGCGCAGCGGCGGCAGGAGGGCGAGGTGGTTCCCGCCCCCTTGCCCTGGCCCATCCCTTCAGCACCCAAGCCTCCCCACCTCAGGAAGAGGAGAGTGTGTCCTGAAAAGGGAGTCGCCTCTACTCGTCTCCTACTCCACCCAAACTTGCTGGACTCCTCTTCCACTGCCGGGAAGGGCAGGTTTGTCGTTTTGAAATGTCAATACGGAGCCAAAGGGAGGAATAGGGCCAAGGAGGATGATGTGTCTGGAAAGACCCCACCCCACCCCCCCCACCCCCGTTCCCGGATCTCCCGCAGCAGCTGGATAGGAGAAAAGCTCAGAAGGTTGTTGAAGTCAGGGCAGAAATATTAGGGGGAGAGGAGGGTGTCATGGTCTTCCTACGACAGCAAAATCAGAGAAGAGACTGATCTGAACAGCTGACTTTTGGTCGACCCTGGTTGGAGAAGCCAGGTCAGGGAGCAAAGCCATATATGCACTGTGTCTGAAATTCAAATATCACAGCTGCTACCTCCTCCCGTTGATTTCCTGTCTGTGACTTGACAGTGTTCTGTCTTGGATAACTGCAAACATGGAGGTGCAAGGGGAAGAGAAGGTTTGGAAGGCACTAGGGAAAAGGAGGTTGAAAGAGAAACACTTCATGCTTGGATTGACACAGATCTGTGGTTTCTAGGATACATGAGGGTGACAGAACCAAGTGCAGGTCTTTCCCCAAGCTGCTTGCTTCCGGCCCCCCTTCCCTTCACCCTGTTGTGCTTATCCTCATTGCAAGGTAAAGAAAAAGGAATGCAAACCCTGGGGTTCTCACAATCCAATGTGAAGATGAGGAGAGAAGATGCATTTGGTAACCAAGAGACTTGTAAACATTTGCTGCAGGGACAGCTGCAGGACTGGAGAGAGGGGAGGCACACTACGCTGGAGGCCCTGGGAACAGTTCTGAACCCAAACAGACTTTTTCTTTGTCTCAAGAACAGGCAGTGAAGTACCACAAAGACTCACCACCAGGCAAGTGGGAACAGCACAGCCAAGGGCTGCCTGTGGGAAGGCTGGATGCCTTCAGCTCTGCACAGCTCACCCACCACCTCTCCATGGAAGCAATTACTGCCCAGCTGCTATTCATTACGTGTTACTCCATGTTTACTAACAAGTCTCCCTTAGGGAAGAGAAGTTAATGTAAGGGGAGTGTGCAGATTTAAGTCCAAGGCACATAGCAGTAGGTTATATTGAGAATTAAACAACAAATTGTCAAGTTTCATCTTCTCCATTTGCTTATGTTCCATCTGCAAATTATCACATTATTAAAGGGGAAATATCAGAGGAATTTTGCCACGAATTTGTGATCCCTAACCACCCATGAGATAAAGGGCATATTCCCATTACTTTGCTCCACTTTACCTTGATTTACTGTTTCCTGAGTCTTTGTTATTCCATTTTCAGGAGTGTGTATTCATGCTGTGTAGCCATGTCTCTTCTTCAAAAGGAAAGGCCATTTATAGAGAGATGGGTATACCAAATAAAATGGCTATTAAAGTGTGTATGTTTTTCTAAATTCCCTGAAATCAGTCCCACTGAATATCCATAGTCACTACTCAGAAATTCCATTGCTGGAAGATAGGCCATTTGGACATGTCAGTAGTTGTAGGCTGGAATTTCTGAATTTCTTTATGATAACACCAAACAGGTTTATCTGAAGATTCTGAGAGTGAGTTTTGCAAAGAAGTAAAATGCTAGGTATGGTGAAGTCTTAAGTCTAGCACAACTCTACCAACCAACAAACCCAGGTTGTTTTTAAGGGTGTTTGAAGCCTTTGGATGTGTGTGGCCACTATTATAATTTTAAAAGAAAGATATTAGCTTTCTTGTTGTTATAGCTGTGTTAATTCTTTCCTTTCCAGGTCTTTTCTTATATTGCACAGACTTTGCCCCCAAATCCTTGGATTGACCAATTAGGGAGGTCCCTGGTTTGCCTTCTTCAGATCCCTCCCTTCAGACCTGGGATTCAGCACCACGGACAGGGGCCCTGTTTCTCCGCAACTCTCCAGACCCATGCCAAGGTCCAAGGACAATCAGGACCGCAGGCTATGAGGGTTTGGGAGAGTCTTCGCCTTAAAACGCGGTTTTCTACTGCCTGCGCCCCACCTCCAGCCCACCCCCACTATGGAAAGAAAATTAATCCTCATATCTTCCACTGACATTAATAGCACACCTTGCAGCCCTGAGCCTTTCCGCTTTTCCACAACCACGAAATATCGTGCTTTCTTGCTGGTCTGATTCCCCCGCCCCGCACATCGCCTGAACGGAGTCTTCTTAGGCGGCAAATTCCGGGAGCCTCAGGCGCCCTTTTCTATTCTGTCTTTTCCTACTTTAAGCTTGGCGACGGGGGAGCCTCGAGATAATCAAGGTCTTGTCGTTGAATCCTTACGTCTTCCTCTTCCCTCCCCAAAACGCTATTTAGTTGTTTACAGACAGAGGTGAGTGAAAGAAAACGCAAGAGAGCCATCTGCTGTCTTAAGCTGTGATAAAAGAGGGTGGAAAGAGAGGAGGGGAAGAGACTGAGGGCGGGTGAACAGGAACCCAAGCCTCACGGTCCTTCAGAGAGAACTTCTTACCCGTTAGAACCTCCCCAGACATGCTAACTTCAACTTTGACTTTACAAGGACACACAAAAATGATGCCGTGCCCGGATGGCATAGCTCCTCATCAAGCTGTTAGGAAGCCAAACTCTGATTTCCAAAACTCTCGGCTCATTGCTTGACTCTGCAACTTCCTGGCTCTATGATGATCTCTCTAAGGTGTTTTAGTTCTTTCTCAATTTCGTCCTCACTAGAACTGAAATGACAGCAGAAGTTACTTTTCAACTGTCGTGAGATTAGATCTGATAAATAAATGTAAAGACTACAACAGGTCTTGACACATCCCAGGTGCTCACCAGAGGAGAATTGTTTTTATCAATGTCAAATCACTCATTTCTATCTTGTAAATTCTCTCCAACTTCATGTTTTGTAGATGTCTATCGTGCATATATATGTATACATGCATCTATATTCCTCATCTATATTCCTGTATCTATTTCCTCACTCTCTCAATGAATACATGACCAAATTTTAAATATCAGAAATATAAGAATTATTTGTGGTTTTGATGAAAGACAACCAAATCTTTATTCACTAGATTCATAAACTTAGCACTGTAAGCTTATTTCCCCATGTACTGAATACTGCTAACAAAAACCATACCTCTTAGGAATTATTATGAGCAACTATTTCTGAATCATAAAGTAACCAACAAACATCAGCTTGTTGGGAGGTCACTAGTCCACTCCTTCCTTGTGCTTGTAGATCATGGTCCCTTTGACCATCCAGCTTTGCACATGTTTTTCCCTCTTCTGGTAACATTTTATTGCCTTTTCCATATACCCTTCTTGGTAATAGAAAGCAAAGGCTAAGACCCTCCATTGGAATAAGTAAACATAGGCTTGACCATATGTTATTGTGTAATTCATTTAACCCATCTAAACCTCAGTTCTTCTTCTATAAAATTGCCATAATAATGCAATAATGTTGATATGAGAATTAAGTGATAACATGCATGGAAATCTCTTAGAGCAGGGTCTGGCCTATATGTGAGCAATTCAGAAAGTGGAAAGCAGAATTTAAATATGTTTATTTTGGGGCAAAACATTTTTAAATGCCTACAGTTTTTCATTGCATGCGTTTTCTGCAGATGTTTCTGAAGACTATACCATAGTGTAAATTCAATAAACAGTAACTGATGATAATCACCTAATCCTGCATTACTTAGCCATTCATTTGTGCAGTGATCATGTCTGTTGAGTATCTACATACTAAGTGACCCAACAGATTTGTAAATCACAAATAAATATAAAGCCTTTGATTCTGTCCTCATGTAACTTATAGTCCAGGTGTCAGTCTGGATGTCTTCTGTGAAAATTCTCACTTCCCACAAAACCACTAATACCTCCAACTAATGTCAAATTGAGCATCACTTTTACACACTTCCAAAAATGCTTTCATTAACATTTAATACTTGTTAAAAGAAGAGACAGATAGATGGACATTTCTACAAAGATGTGTAATTGGTATTTCATACTTAATGTGGCCCAAACTGTACCACTGTTCTTCCTTTTTAAACTTGTTTTTCTTCCAATCTTTGTCACCTCTGGAATGGAAACTCCATTCTCGTTCCTTAGGCAAAAAAACTTTGGAATTGAATTAACTCATTCTTTTATTTAACATTCCATTTACAGTGGTACAAGAATTACTCACTCCATTTTCAAAATATGTATAAAATATGATCATTCTCATCATTCATACTGCTACTTATCAATTACTGTCATCTTTTGGATGTCACAACAGCAAGCTGATCAGTCTCCTTGAATTCACCTTCACATTTATTGGTATGATCTCAACACCACTGTGGCCAAAGGGTTCAAGATAAAATCAAATTGTATCATAGCTCTGTTCATAATCCTACACCTCAATAGAAACCAAAGTCCTCACAGTGGCCCACAATGTCATGTTTGATTTGTGTCCCACCTCTGCCTGCACTTGTTCTCTGCCATCATCTTTATTTCTCCCCCTTCACTCGTTGCTTGCTGTTCCCTAACCTACCAGGCATTTTCTTATAGCAGGACTTTTATATTTGCTATTCCACCTGACTTTCATCTCTTTCATGCATTCTTCACATATTCATTAAAGAATCTATTGAAAATCAACTAAGGGCAGGTGTTTGGCTTAGCTGTTAAAGTGCCAGTAAAGAAGCAATGTTCCATATGGAAGAGTTTGGGTTTGACTCTTGACTTAGCTCCCACTTCTAACTTTTCACCTGTGCCAATCCTGGAGTCCCTTTCATCCACATGGGAGAACTGGAATGAGTTTCTAGTTTTCAGCTTTAGCTTAGCCCAACCTTGGCTGTTGAAGGAATTTGGATAGTGAACTTCTGGGGTAGTGAATGCAATAAATATTTCCCTCTCTGCTTCTAAAATAAATAATAATAAAAATATCACAACCTACAAGTATAGGCAGTTCTCTTGTATTTCCCTGCCCTATGGTTTATGTAGTATATAAAACTTGTAAAATTTCTATGCAGTTTTTTTCATTTGAGCTGCTTTCCTCTTTCAAAATGTAAGCCTACAAGCATAGAGATTTAATCTATCTTTGTTTCCTGCCACATATTCTGTTTTTAAAATGGTGCCAGGCAAAGCAAGTGTTCAATAAATATTTATTTGTTGAAAGAATTAAAAGTCGGATACATGGACAGACAGGTGTTAATACTAAATAAGAACAGAAAGTCTAACCTAGCTTTGTCTGTCAAGGATGAATTATGCCATGGTGCTTGATCTCTTTAAGCATAAAGGCATCTAAGATTCCGTCTGGATTACACACAATCTCAACACCATAAATGGGATATAGAGAGAGTATTTAGTGTATGCTTGATGGCTTAGGCTCAACGTGACATGACATGTAGTTTGAGTTTTGTATTCCAGCAGGGCTTACTGAGGATGTGAGACTCATTCCACTAGAATCACAGAAAACTTTTCTACTGATCTTTGCAATTCACCTCCCTTACACACAAACACTTGCATACACACACGTTTTTCTCTCTGCTTGCAGATTCCAAATTGACAATATTTTCCCTTTAAAATTTGCTGTATCTAATTCATCATAGAATTGGAAACCAGGTGGACATATTTTCTAGATTTATAAATATAAAACTAAGTTAACCCTGGATGAAGATGGCATATAAACAAGAAACATCCTAATTGATATTGGTTTCTTGAATAAAGGAGCTTTCCTGATTGCCTTCCTAGTTTTATGATGTTCCAGGTGATTTTGTGTGTAAATTCTTGAGGTGCAGACAGATAAATTTTCATATGGCTTAATGAAAAAGTACACAATTGTTGTTGTTATTTCTTCAAATAAATATAATACACCACATATTTTGTATATTCATTTCTATTTTGTATATTCATGTCTCCATTAAATTCTATTTCTTTAGATGTTTCCCAAAATACCAATATATTTTCTCTCATTTCTCATATTTCCAGAGCTGCTATTTCAACTTTCTAAAATTCATGAAATATAACAAATAATTAATTTTTGAAATGCACCATTATTTAGGTACCACATAAAAGAAAAAATATTCTTTATTAAACTATGTAATTCCATAGATCAAAATATTCATAAAATTTCAGGGATGTTTATGCCTCAGAAATACTCACATGTTAGTATCAATGAAATATACTATAATGGCATTATATAAGTCTATACATGTCTGTTGTACTCGTTAACTCTGTTACACTCTGTGTTTTGGTTAAACAACATGTGATTTGGTGAAAAAAGATTTTAATCTGAAACATATCTTTTTGCTGTTGTTATTTTAAGTCCTTTACCTAACAGTGTGTCTGAATTGGAGCAGTACATAGGGTGAAATAAATAGGCACCAAATATTTTCTGTTCATCCTACAGTGAATAACTCATTCCATTTTGACACATCACTTTCTTTGCGTTGATCACTTTTGACATTTAAAGATAATCTTCTAAATTAAGGATCAAATAGGAGAATCCAACAGTATTTTCCACAGTTAAATTGTGACAAACTAATTTGGGGTGAGTTTGAGTAGGATTAAAGAGAATATATTGGCATTTGTTGTCAGCCTAGGCCTGGATAAATAGGTCTTATTCAGAAACATTTTGAGATACTTCCAGAAATGTAATCAATACCAATGTCTCTTTTTCTATTTTACTCATTTAGGAGAATATCAGAAAGTAATATTCAACTTGTTAATTATGATTGAATGCTTATTAACTCATTACAGTTAGAGTTCAAAATCATATTCTATTTTTTCTGTGAAGGTATTATTGACCTTTATTTAGATTCAAAGGATAATCAAAATAAACAATAGCATATTTTAAATTATATTTTCAAGAACTAAGTGATGGCATTGATGCCATAACAGTCTTGTCAATTAATTCTGCTGGATATATTTATTTCTAGCAGGCAACAGATTTCCATCTATTAAAAAACCTGGAAGGAATTTTATTGTTGCTTAATATTTTGATTCAATAAAGAAAAAATGGAAATTACTGGTACCAAAAACTTGTGAACATTTTCCCCTATAGAAGCAATACCAGATTGATACTAGCAGATGGTTTAGCTTTACAAATATAGTGTATTATCTAAATCTGGTTAATAAGTTGGAAAAATATTCTCAGTGGTTTCCAGCCTTCTACATTAAAGTGAATGTGCATTCTTTTTCACAGCTGTGACTATTGACTTGTCATTTCTTATTCTGAATCAGTTATGGGTGATGATATCATCATTTTTTTTTTTTTTTGGACAGGCAGAGCCAGACAGTGAGAGAGAGAGAGACAGAGAGAAAGGTCTTCCTTTTTCCATTGGTTCACTCCCCAAATGGCCGCCACCGCTTCCTCCTGGTCTCCCATGTGGGTGCAGGACCCAAACACTTCGGCCATCCTCCACTGACTTCCCGGGTCACAGCAGAGAGCTGGACTGGAAGAGGAGCAACCGGGATAGAATCCGGCGCCCCAACCAGGACTAGAACGTAGGGTGCCGGCACCACAGGTGGAGGATTAGCCAAGTGAGCCGCGATGCCGGCCGATACCATCAATTTTTAAGGATTGAACAATGGGTTTTTAAAGAGTATTGAATATTTCAACACAAAAAAAAAATTCCCAAGATGATTTGGAAAATATTTATTTATCATCTCAAAGCAAAAATTAAGTGTGTAGAGGTGCTATAATCATATATTTGACACCATAACCATTTTGCATCCAGTGATTACTGGAATGGCCATTTTTATAGGAATTAAGAGCTCTGGATTGTGATTGTTTTCTTTGCATTGATCATTTTTGGGTTAAATACATTTATAAATGTGAATCTATACACAATGTAGGCATCTGAATACCTATATGACTGACACTGTCCAAGGAAGCATTAGTGATTGCTAGCATTATGAAGTATGAGTGATTTCCAGAGATAACTGACTTGCAGCCTCCTAGTTCCATTCTCTTTGAAATCTGTTTGCATCACTACCTAAAGAGTATAGACTCTATCTCAAATTCACTTAGGAAATTTTTCTAGATAATAATTAACTAGAAATTATTAATAAATCAGAGTATACATGTTATAATTATTTTAATATGAAGACTATGCTTCTTAATTTATAATACAATATTTGTATAAAAGTGTGAAGAGCTACTAGATTTAGTAAAGTCAGTGTCATGGTCTGCAGCCCAAAAGAAGAGAGAATTAAACCTCAGAGATATTAAATGATTGTCAAGTTTTCCTGTTAGAAAGTGGAAGAGGACTTTCAGTTAATTTTTTTTCTACCACACTATTGCCTCTTCCCCCAGTAGTGAACTATGTGAAATTTAACTGCCTGGCATAGCATCAAGTGAAGAAAAGATTCCAATATGGGATTCAACAACTCCTATGGTTTTCTCCAATAGCCTTAAGACTATCTGTGATTTCCCCTGTAGGTAGTATAAAAATACAAAGGGTTCACAATTTTCATCCAATTGTTAAAGAAATCTGTGGCCAAAACAAGAGTAAGAACCCAGAACTCTAGATGAAGACAAGGAAGAATATATAAAAGTAACACATACTCATTGAGATCAATACAGATGACTTCCAACCCCAACACTAAAACTGGTTGACATTTTCCCAGTTTTTCTAATCATTTTACGAAAATTTGTTATTTTAAGTATGACACAGTTTAATGACTGAGGAGATAAAACTGAGGTAAAAGTCATTGTGTCAAAGATCACGAACTTTAATTACAGGACCTGGAAGTCCATCAGAGACTACTGTATTCTACCGTGCTCCAAAAATCTCTACAGCTCAAGACTCCTCCATTCTAAGTGCTATTGTGCATGCTTTAATCTCTGGGATCAATTCTTGCATTAGCCTGTAGGCTTTCAGGAGATCTAGCTAAATACCAAAAGTCTTGGAGTTCTGGCAAAGTTACAATTAATCTGCCTCTGATCTTGTAATACACTTGATACATGTGAAAGTAATTTTCAAATGCAAGCACTTAGGAGATGTCACAATTACAAGCCGATGTCGTATTCCTATTTGTACCAAATCACAGCAAAAACAGACCTTTAAATCAGTTCTCCAGGTTTTCCCCAGTATCCAGCAGTGTAAGTTTCCTATTGCTTCTGAAACGAATCACCACAAACGTAGTTCACTAAAGAAACAAGTGACACCAGTATTGTTGTGACGCTAGTATCCCATACTGGGGTGCCAGTTTGAGTCCCACTGCTCCACTTCCAATTCACCTCACTGCTAATGTGCCTGGGAAGGCATTGGAAGGTTGCCCAGTGGTCTGAGCCCCGGCCACTCAAATGGGAAGCCAGGATGACATTCTGGGTTCCTGGCTTTGTCCTGGCCCAGCCCCAGCTCTAATGGCCATTTGGGGAGTGAAAAAATGGAAGATTTCTCTCTTATCCGTCTCTTTCTCTCTCTCTCTCTTCTGTGTGTGTGTGTGTGTATGTGTGTGTCTGTGTGACTCTGCCTTTCAAATATGATAAATCTTTAAAAACAAGAAGAAACAGAAATTAAGCCTCTTGCAGTTCTGGAGATAGAGCGCCTCAAATCAGTCTCATGGTTTAACTTAAGATGTCTGCAGAGCCTTCCAGAGAGTTCAGAAAATAATCTGCTCTCTGACTTAAAAAAAAACTCTAGAGGTCATCTTTATTCTCTAGCTTATGGAGCATTCCTCTCTCTCTCCCACCCTTGGCTTCCATTGTCACATCTCCTGGTACTGACTCTGCTCCTAGAGTTCAACTCCTAAAAACTAGCGATTTCCCTGGGCCCACTTGGATAATCCAGGATAATCCTCCCATTTCAAAATACTTAATCACTTCTTCAAAGTGCTTCTGCCATGTAAATTAACATAGTCACAGGGTTCAGGATGTGGATACAGGAGTCTCTGGGAAGCTGCTCGTCCATCTGTCACATCTACCCTGTACCTAAAGTGCATGAAAGCGGGCGCCGCGGCTCACTAGGCTAATCCTCCGCCTTGCGGCGCTGGCACACCGGGTTCTAGTCCCGGTTGGGGCGCCGGATTCTGTCCCCGTTGCCCCTCTTCCAGGCCAGCTCTCTGCTGTGGCCAGGGAGTGCAGTGGAGGATGGCCCAAGTGCTTGGGCCCTGCACCCCATGGGAGACCAGGAGGAAGCACCTGGCTCCTGCCATCAGATCAGCGTGGTGCGCCGGCCGCAGCACGCTGGCCGCGGCGGCTATTGGAGGGTGAACCGATGGCAAAGAAAGACCTTTATCTCTCTCTCTCTCTCTCTCTCTGTCCACTCTGCCTGTCAAAAGGAAGGAAGGAAGGGAGGGAGGGAGGAAGGAAGTGCATGAAAATAGATCCTTGCCCAGCATAAGACAGTCACTCATCCAGCACATCCACCATGGACAGAATACAGCTTCATAATGCCAGTTTCTCAGAGTCTCGTTTACCACATATATATCTTATTTACATATATATGTATATACATGTGTGTATAAATATATATGTGTGTGTGTGTGTGTGTGTGTGTGTGTGTTTAAAATAACCTTTTAATTGGACCTCATGGCTATTGCTGTTTGCTTTGCTCCCTGGTCAGAATGATGTGTGATCATTTGCTGGACCTCCCAGGTACTACCTGCTTACCTGAATTTCTTATGTCTTTAATTATTGCATCTCTCAGGAAAAAAAGGTACTGCAATTCTTAGCAACTTGGAAACAGAGCCATTATGCTCCCCTGTGGATCCCGAGAATGCATTTCTGAGCCCCACATAAATCCATGAAAGACTTAATTTTTTGAGTTTATAACATGCCTTTCATGAGATTTGAGGCCATAGAATCAAGCTAAATAAAACTAAAGCTAGATATGTGATGCTCTACAAAATGAGATTTGGGGCCTAAGGCTATCACCAAATGAAGGAAATCGATTCTGAAAGTCTTCTTTTCCTATCCCATTTTCATTTTTTACGTAGCTGTAGGAGTAGTGGATAATTGCTCTTTCTTTTTAGAAATGTAGCCTAGCTCCTTAGGTAAGAATTTGCCTGAGCCGTCTGGTTTGACGCTAACTGCAAAAGAAAGGTATCATTTATGTGAAGGATTTTAAGGAAACTAGAAATATTTCCCAGAGCTTTATGTAGATAGAGGAGAAACCTCAGGAAATAGAATCATTTCAGGCAGAACACCATGGAGATTTTTGAATAAACAAATTTGAGGACCCTGGGAGTACTCCAGGTTCTAAATTTCTCTTGTGCACGCCTTTGCCCCTTTTGTCCTTGTTATTCTCTTTACCTTCCTCTGAGTTCCCATGGAGTCTGAAATTGGCTTCTTGAGATGAGTGCACCCCATGGTTTAAAGAAATCATTGGCTGTGAGTCAAGAATAGCACTTATTCCACTTTACAGATTTTCTTTTATATTTGTTTTATATTTACATAAAATATTTGAAAGCACAAAAACCTATCAGTAAATGGATCTCTCCCTAGAAACCAGGGATAACTCAAGATGCCTGCTCCATGTAGTCTACCAGGCCAAGGAGGAGACAGCTCTGGCCATCCTCACAGCTCAGCATCCCTTTCTCCAGGAAATGGGCTGAGTCAGTTTCCCAGGGTGTTAGTTCTTTCAGGACAAGTCTCAGAGAATCTGCATCACAGATTTTTTTTGGACAACAAACAGGAGAGAGTACCAGCATATTTTCTTATCGCAAAGTTTGCATGGTAGCCCTTGGTGCCCACTGGAAGGGTCAGAACAGATGTGTAAATACATTTAATTACAAAACATTTTGTGTAGCTTACATTTTCATATCTTGGAATGTTCTTTACAGCCTCTTGAAGGGTTATTCTACACCCCCTCAATAAATCCATGCCCACAACCTCCAGCTTGTCAAGCAAATACCCCAGCCATCCCAACACAGAGCTCCTGACCACAGGACTCCAAGGAGCAACTCTGACTCTCTGGAAGCACTAACAGAAGCTGGAGGGGCTGAGCCCAAGGATGTCTCCAGACCATACCCAGGAAGGATGCTCCACTTGCAGAAGGCACTAGAGATGGTGCTGCCCCATGGATTGCTCTAAAATTGAACAAGACAAGGCTAAAAGGTCATTTTATTGTAAGATCTCTGCATCACTGGTAGTAATGAGCCTGAAAATAAAATCTCAGTTGACTAACGCAATAACTGAGGGCCATTTTTAAACTTAAGTTACTGAAAACTAATTGAGTTTGCAATTGCTAATGTAATTAAAACATCTTAAAATTGCTAATTGCTTGTGTGTGGTGTATAGTTTTGTTAATGTTAATAAACAATATCAGTCGCATTTTCTTTCTAAATTTCAATCATGTATAGATCTGAAAACTGAAATCTTAATCTGTTGTATAATTCCTTATCTTGAAAATTAGAACAATAAGTACCCCTAGAATTGATGTGATCTAATAATGTATTGAGTATCAATAACTCAAACCTATGAAGGTCAATTAACTCACTAAGGTCACATAGCTAACTGAAACAGCATTAAGCCTTAATTACAGTCTCATCACGTCATGTATGGTCCTCTCTCATTCTTAGAAGTCCTTGGCTATACTGGAGAAGCATGGTCTTTGTACTCTGGGACAGGACTACCCTTCCTAGCCTCTTGGGAAGCACAGCCCATTATATGTATGTGTGTGTGTGCACATTCTATTATTAAATAACCTGTTCACTATAAAAACCACCATCTGACATTGAAAAATTGGCTCCCTATGACCAATATATTCATAGAAAGATAATTCATACAGGCAGATATCTTAGTTTAAGAAATCAATTTTCACTTACGCCCTGCTCTTTCATGCCATCAAATAACAAATATACTGATCACTATCTCTCCATGCCTAGGCTCATCCTGGCATTCAGACATCAAACAGAGCAGTTCTACCTGAGTGCATTTGGGAAGATGGCTGGGTGGTAGGTGTGACTCAGAGGTAGAGCTGCTGTGTGTGGGTGATGGGCACACATAGTGGGATGAGTCACTTCCGCCTAGGGTGGGTAGGAAAGGTCTCACTGGAACCAT
Organism: Oryctolagus cuniculus; assembly: GCF_051225735.1. Taxonomy (NCBI): domain Eukaryota; kingdom Metazoa; phylum Chordata; class Mammalia; order Lagomorpha; family Leporidae; genus Oryctolagus; species Oryctolagus cuniculus. The sequence goes on along the minus strand of NC_142875.1, from coordinate 10,818,955 downwards.
AACGCGTGGAGATAAGATTAATCAGAAGTCTCCAGAGAGATGAGATGGGCATGGTAATTTTAGGTAGAAAGTATCAAACGGGAGAACTCCTGTCGTGACACAGCTGGACATGGGAATGCAAGCGGAGGCCATTCTGTTCCTCAGGACCACTAGTCTGTGTTGGGGGGGGGGTGCAGAGAAGACACAAAAAGTCTCAGCAGGAACCCAGTTAGGAGCCTCATGTTTCATTTGGAGAAATGTGTGTAACTGCTGAACCAGTGGAGCAAATATATATTGTGTAGGAGCCAGTGATGTGGCACAGCTGCCTCCTGCAATGCTGGCATTCCACATGAGTGCCCATTCAAGTCTTAGCTGCTCAACTTCCAATTCAGTTCCTTCTGGCATGCCTGGGAAAGCAGCAGCAGATGATCCAAGTATTTGAGCCCCTGTATTCGAGTGGCAGACTGAGATGAACTACTGGCTCCTGGCTTTGGCCTGGCTCAGCTCTGGCTGTTGCATTTGGGGGGTGACCCCACAGCTGGGAGATAGCTCTCTCTCTCTCTCTTTCTCTTAGGCTTTCCCTCTCTACTGTGTCTCAAATAAATAAATAAATCTTTACAAAATACATATTGCATAATAATCCACAGGGAACTATGCTTTTCCATATAGTTTTGTAACGTGATCCACTTCCTCAATGGGTCATTTTCACTGCCCACTTCCTGTGCCTTCTGTTAATATACAGCCATAGAGAAACAGTCATTGGTGTTAAAATGTACACAAGACACAACACATGTGTGTGCATACAAACATGTGTCATATGTTAACTAAATATATATATATATGGATGTATATACACACACAAAAAATAGGCTGAAGGGTGGTGGGTTACAGCTCTTTATATACTTTTATTGCACTGTTTCCTAATTTTTCATGAGAATATGCTACCTGCAAAATCATAAAATTTTGACTTTTAATAAATAGAGATGTTGATTTAGAAGAGACAGAAAAAGAGCAACAAATATATGAAGAAGAAAGTCCTTATGTTTAGCAGAGAGCAAGCTGTGGGTATCCATTAGCTGATTAGAAAACTTTTTCTTCTAAATTATATAGAATTCCATTATCCTTTTAATATAATAGCATATTCTATTGTATGGCATTGAAAGACTTGCACTTAGAATTCTTGAATATCGAAATCTTTCCTTACCCTTCCTGCTTTCAGAGCTGTAAAATATAGCTACTAAATGATATCATATAAAAAAAGAACAACAAAAAATGAAACTTTTCTTCCATGAAAATCAAGGTTGCAATCTTAGGACAAGTTTAGGTATAGCTTTTTATGGATATGAGTAATGTAATTCACAGGTGGAGAGTGTTTACAAGGTGTCTTGTCAGAAAGGACAAAATTCATTTCCTGCAATAAAACATTTCAGTGTTTACAGTTATACCTTGGCTCCTAAGCAAACATACCCCATTTTGTTTGTAGGACACTCAGGTCACCATATTCCAGTATTAATATTTTGTTGATAAACAAGGAGATAAATCTGTCACTGGATACACAGCTTTCTGGATGCTCCCCGCATGGTTACAAATCATTCAGTGATTTTCTTTTTAGCATTTAGAAACTCAGTCATTTGTGAAGTCTTTTCCATTAGTTTTCTTGAGCTAGTTGGTATCAATGATTTAATTTTAATTTCCTTCTCTTGGTAGAACTAATTATTTTACACTGTAACAGTCCTTGCACATTCAGTGTAGATTCAAACACACACACACACACACACACACATTTAAACCAACACTGATAAACTCTGTATGTCTGTTAAGGAAAATAAAAGCAACTGCGTCCACAGACTGTCCCAAGTTGTTAAATTCACATTCCTCTTCCACTCAAACTTTTAGTAGGAAGGGGCCTTGGATTCCGCTGGTCCTACTTTGTTATAACTGCTGAAGGAAGAGCTGTGTATTTCTGTTTGCACACTCCAGTGATTTAGGACCCATCAGAGTCACTGTGCTCTCTTTCCAGATGGCTGGAACTTGAGAACGCCCTTCCCAGAATCCAACCTCAAACCTGATTTTCTAAAATGTCCAGTCATCTCTCATCTTACATTGCCCATTGGAACAAAATGTTTTTTTTTCTCTTTTCCATACGAAAGTCTTTAAATATTTTACTAAAAATATGCCCCCTCGACTTATTTTTATCCTTCTAATTGTAGAACAATTGCAGACATTGTCCCACTCATGAGTGTGGCATCAAGGTCACACAAAACCTGTAGCTTTCTCTGCCCACCTCTGGAATTCAAATGAGGGCCTTCTTTCTTCTTCCTTGTCCTTGGCTTGCTGGGCATTCACATCCACCCTCAACACTGCCTCAGTTCCAAGTCTACACACCTGTCTTGTTGCAGGTTTTTCACTGGAAATCTAGTTAGTAGTCTGTATCCATGTTCCTTGAAACTTCTTCAGAATATGTATTTGGATGCTTTCTTCAGTAGAAGAAACAGACTTCACAGTGAGACCACATTTATCTTAATTCTCTTAAAAGCTTAGGACTGCCTGCTCCCCTCTCCCCTCTCACATCATGTTTGAAAGATGAGGGAGATTTTCGGTTTCACTGAGTCAGGGACATTTGTTGCCTGCTTATACAATAGTCTCCCAGAACTGAGCCTTGTGCTTGGCCCATAGATGCAGGTCAATGAGCAGTGGTTGTTGATTCACTTTGAAAGGTTGGTTTCCTCTGGATAACCTGGGCAGGGTACTCAGCACATCAGAAATACACACAGAAGGGACAACGGGGAGAAGGGTTTCAGAGGATGTCCACAAGGAGCCTGAGCAACACCACCTGCCCATCAGTAGCCCTCTGTCATCTTTGCAGTGCTTCCTGTTGTAAATTAGTCTTTTCCCTGAGTCCACAAGAAGATTCCCAAGACTGCTGCAATAGGAATTGAGAAGTAGACTTGTACATGGAATCTCTGGGAGTAGCTGGGCCCTAAGTCTCAGAACCTTTCTAAAACCCCTCCAAGACCAGCTTCAGTTATTAATAGATTATGTGAGTGATCAAGCATGCCATTAAAATTATGAGCATCATTAAATTTTATGTAGTATTCTATTATTATTTAAAACTGAGTTATTTTTACCTCTAAAATATGTTCAAACAGGTACAATGAAGCCAAATAAAATGGGGCAGGTCTTGTGGCACAGTGAATTAAGCTGGCACCTTGGATGTCCATTTCCTATATGCCTGCTTTGAGTCCTAGCTGCTCTACTTCTGATCCCGCTTTCTGCTAGTGCACAAAGGAGCAGAAGATAATGGTCCAAATGCTTTTGTCTGTGCCATCCCCATTGAAGACCCAACTGATGTTCTCATCTCCCGACTTCAGCCTGGCCCAGCCAGTAGGCTGTTGCAGGCATTTGGGAAGTGAACCAGTGATGGAAGACATCTCTCTCTCTCTCTTTCTCTGTCTGTTTTGTCTCTGCCTTTCAATGAGTAAACTAATACCTCTTTAACAAAACTAACGATAACTTGTGTGTGTATGTGTATGAAATTTGACACACACACACATGGAGTGCTGTATTACCATGTAATTTTGGTAAATAAAAAGCCACATATCTAACTGTGGTCCCATAACATCATGATGAAATGAAAAATTACTTTTACATAGTGATGTTGTTGCCGTGGTAACACTGTACCACAACACAGCACTCACATGTTTGTGGTGGTGCTGATATAATCACACTTACTACTCTGCCAAGCAGAGTACAATATGTACAATATATATTGATAAATATAATAAATGACTCTATTACTGCTTTATGTACCTGCTACATTAAGCATTTTCCTGCTTAAACAAGGTGCTGTGTTATGCCAGCAAGTCTCAAACATCTCACTTCACTGTGTTGAATCAAGAGGTCAACCACATCAAGTGGTTGACTTGTACTCTCAAGGTTTCTCTAAGTATACTCTATGATGTTCACACATAACGAAATTGGCTAGCAACACATTTCTCAGAACATTTCCCCGTCATTAAGCATTAGGTGACACGTGACCATATATACACACACTCTTACAAAAGAGGATGTCAAAAAGTTCATGGAATTATGTAAAGATAATGTGAAGTATTCATTAATTTCTGAAACCTCTCATATGTATGAGTGTGATTCAGAGTAGGAAATTAACTTCACAATTTATTTTTGATTATAATTGCTGACAGAGCATGAAACTATGGATTCTTGATCTGCTTTGATTAATTCTTAAATGATGATTTTTCTAAAAGCTGAGAAATAATGGGAAGATAGGAAACGTTGAAATACTTGCTAGTTTTAGCCATTTAATTAGGTTGAGCATCAAGGGAAGGAAGTAGACCTCGAACAGGCCAGTGATACACAAAAGGAAGGCCTTGAATGGTAAACACACATGGTTACTACTCCAAGCTGCCTCCAAGCTGCATGGTCTGCGATGGCAGCTGATTCTTCAAAGCAGTGAGAGAAACAACCAAATGTCCATCAATAATGGAATGGAAATCAAACAATGCTATGTTCATACATTGTAGTGTGTCTTGTAGGTAAATAAATAAACATTGCGATAGACAACAATAAGAATAAGCCTCAAGAATTTCACCTGGATAGTTAGGAAGTCAATACAGAAGAGCACAATCATAGTGCTTTTTGAAAGTAGAATCTGGGGCCGGTGTTGTGGTGTAATGGGTTAAATTGATACCTGTGACCCAGGCATCTTATATGGTTGAAGTCTGGGCTGCTGCACTTCATATCTAGCTCCCTGCTAAAGGCCTGGGAAAGTAGCAGAAGATGGCCCAAGTCCTTAGGACTCCACACCCACATGGGAAATGTGGATGACTCTCCTGGATCCTGGCTTTGGCCTAGCCTAGCCCTGGTTGTTGTGTCCATCTAGGGAATGAACCAGGGGATGGAGGATCCCTCTTTATCTGTCTCTTCCCCCTTGCCTCTCTAACTCTTTCAAATAAATAACATACATTTTTAAAAGAAAAGGAAGGTCAGTTCTAGTGCCCGCTGACTTCCAATCCAGCTATCTGCTATGGCTTGGGAAGGCAGCAGAAGATGGCCCAAATCCTTGGGCCCCTGCACCCACGTGGGAGACCTGGAAGATGCTCCTGGCTCCTGGCTTAGGATCAGACCAGCTCTGGCCATTATGGCTATCTGGGGAGTGATCCAGCAGATGGAAGACCTCTCTCTCTCTCTCTCTCTCTCTCTCTCTCTCTCTCTCTCTCCCTGCCTCCCTCCCTCTACCTCTCTGTAACTTTGCCTTTCAAATAAATAAATAAATAGTTTAAAAGAAAAAGAAGTGGAATCTCGTATCTAACACACCAGGAGAGTCTTTTAGGACACAGAACTGAACTAGAAAGCATCAAGGGGGAACTTGCCAGGATGATGGAAGTATTCCTTTTCTTCGTGAGAGTGATCATTACAGGGATACACAGATTTGCCAAAATCATTGTGCTGTACAACTAAATTATTTGACTTATATTTTGTGTATATTAGACCTTAAAAATACTGCTTAAAAATGTGTAACAACATAAACTCAAATGAACATCAAATCAAAAGCATCAAATGAAGCAGGAGTGCTATGCACCATTTCCACCCATGGTGATTCTCTGGAAGTCCATCCTGCGACACACTCATCATCACACTCATCTACACAGAGACCTTGGATGTTAATGGAGTTTAGGGGAATATAATGTGCTCAGGATGCAGACGTCAGATCTCTGAATGTTTCTATGATCTAGACCGTTGCAAAGGAAACTCCAGTATGGATTTTTTTAAATATTTATTTATTTGTAGAGAAGAGCTGCAGAGAGGTAGAGAGAGAGAGAGATTAATTAGATCTTCCATCTGCTGGTTCACTCCCCAAATGGCCACAATGGCCAGAGCTGGGCTGATCTGAAGCCAGTAGCCAGGAGGAGCTTCTTCCAGGTCTCCCATGTGGATGCAGGGGTCCAAGCACTTGGGCCATCTCCACTGCTTTACCAGGCCATTTACAGGGAGCTGGATTGGAAGTGGAACAGCCCTGACTCAAACTGGTATCCATATGGGATGCCCGTGCACAGGTGGTAGCTTTATCCACTATGCCACAGTGCCCACCCTAAATTCTGGACTTAAAAAAAAGATCTAAAAAATTTTATTGTTGTAAAAATACTTAATATGAAAGCTACCCTTTTGTTAGACCTTCAAGTAGCAAAGAAAAATAAAGGTTGCCATCTTAAGACACAATGATGTACAGCAGATTTCTGGAACATATTCATCTTTCGTGACCTATTTTAGGCTCCCAGAGATACAAAAGGAGATTATGGAGTTGTCAGTATAGTACATTGGAGTCCAAGACGAGGACAGGAACAAAGAAAAGGGCAATTATTCTCAAGAATACATTTTAATAAAGTGCTAAATGGATGCCCATCACTTTCTAAATTTGGACTTGGGCAAACTGAGCAAGCTGGGACACCAGCATCCTCCTCTCTGTTTTGCCAGTGCTGTTCTCAGGAGCTGCTCAGGCCCTACCCCATATCCACTGTGGAGAGCTTCCAACCCAGGCATGGCTGACCGTTCACGTTCAACCAACAGGTGAGCTGGGTGGCTCTTTGTCCAGATTCTGAAACTGATTCCAATCCCAACCCCAACCCCAACCCCAGCAGGTACACAACTCAAAACAAAACACACACAGATATTCTACCTGTCCATCAAAGTATTTTCACAGGGCTTTTAAATTGTCATCTAGCCATTGTGAGTATACTAAACGGAGTGTACTAATAGCAGTGTACTAAATGCATTGTTTTTTCTGCTCAAGTGAGATGTTTTAATTCTTAACAAGCTAATTTTAAACATGGTACATGACCTCAATGAGATGGCCTGTGACATTCAATGAAGAGCGAGGTCATTGAACGTGTTGGTGAGGAGACCTCATCTGGGTCTCCTTTGATGTGCAGCATTGCTTAATGAATGCCAGGCACCACAGCAGGCTTTTAGCAAAATTCATTGTCCCACTTAGAACCCAAGATGATCTCATAAGGAGAAATGCTCCATTCCATTCCTCAGACAAGGAGAATGCCATAGAGCCATGACCTGGATGGACTGCTGAGAGCAGATCAATGCTTGTTAAGGCACCACTCATGAAAGCTCTGGGTAATTGTGTGGTGAAAGAATGAAAAAAATCCTCACTGTGGATCTGTCCGTGATTACTGAGAAAGGCTGTTTTGAGGGAGGCACTGATGCTGCCACTTTCTCCAGGGGCTTTAAGGGAGGCGTGCTTCATCCCCCACACTGTGCTGAGTAGCAGGCATCATGAACTGCAGAACCCAAGTCAGGGATACCAGCCATCAGTACCAACCTGACTCTGAGAAGATGGAGATTGTGGAAAGCAACACACTGACATTTCACAGACATGTTGACAGTACATGGGGATTTGGGGTAAAATGTTAAATAAAGAATTATTTTATTTTCTTGAAAGATTTACAGAGAGAGAGAGAGAAATTGAGAGAGAGAGATTCCATTCTCTGGGTCACTCTCCAAATGACTGCAACAGCTGGGGCTGCACCAGGCTGAAGCCAGAAGTCAGGAGCCAGGAACCTCATCTGGGTCTCCCATATGGGTGCAGGGGCTCAAGTGGGGCCAAGCACATTAGCAGAGAGCTGGATGGGAAGTGGAGCAGCTGGCACTCATACCAGTGCCCATATGGGATGCTGGCATTGTAGGCAGCACCTTAGCCCATTTCACCACAGTGCTGGCCCTGGGATAAAGTACTGTAATTAGTGTCTGACCCACAAGACCCAGAGTGCTGGGCCCCCATGCCAAGTTGGAAGCAGAAATCCACCCTCTGCAGGCTGATTCTCTTATTTCTTGTGTTTTCTAGAGTAAACCAAGTTATTTGATTTGTTTGCCATCATCTCTCTGCTGCTTAGCACATGCAGCCAATTGTCAATCATGTTTGTTGGGAGAAAAAATGAAGGATTGAATGAAAGAGAAAATATGCTCATAATGCAAGAGTTGCTCAATAGCTCCAAAGCCTTAATTTATCCTCCACAGGATGTTTGGAAATGTATGTCCCTTTTCTAGACAGAAAAATTAATGATATAGGAAGAAATCAGCTTAAAAATGTCCAATTAAAGGGGTAGATAAGAGAAAGATAGAAATATTAGCAGAATGAAGCCTGCATTTTATTCAACTCACGTCTCTGTGAAACACACAAACTCCCCTTGCTCAAAAAGGATGGCATTTTAATTCGTCACAGCACTTGCAAGCCTGCCTCAGCCCTGAAAGCCATTCGAGAAGAACTGAAACTTACTGTCATTGTGGGTAAAATTCTCCCTTTACATCTATGGCCTTGTTTGAATTATGGGAACTAATTGAGGATAATGAGTGTGTTAGAAAAATCCCTCACTTCTGTGGCATCCACACGCAAGCTATTTGTTATGAGCAGAACTGTGTCTGCCTGCCCCCATCCCCATGTTGAAGTTGTAACTTCTAGTGCCTCAGAAAGTGACTGTATTTGGAGACAGGATGAGTAAGTCAAAATGAGGCTGCTAGTACAAGCCCTGCACCAATCTGACCTATGTCCACATAAAAGGAAACCTGGATACACACAGACAACTGAAAGAAGACCAAGCAAAGACACAGTGAGAATGTGGCCACCAGCAAGCCAAGGAGAGAGGACTCAGAAGGAACCGGTCCTAGTGGCATCTTCATCTTGGACTTAAGTCTGCAGAGCTGTCAGACAATTTCTAGTGTCTAAAGTCATCCAGTCTTCAGTATTCTATTATGACCGCCCTACCTAATATATTATTTGAAAACAAAGTCACCTTTCTGTAAAAAGCAAAATGTTGAAATCAGGTGCTGGCATGGTGGCATAGTGCCAGCAACGCCAGCATCCTATATGGGCGCCAGTTCGAGTCCTAGCCGGTTTGAGTCCTGGTTGTTCCACTATCTATCCAGCTCCTTCTTAATGTGCCTGCAAAAGCTGTGAAAGATGGCTCAGCAGCTAGGCCCCTGCTACCTATGAGCAAGACCTTGAAGAAGCTCCTAGCTCCTGGCTTCAGCCAAGCGCTGTCCCAGCTGTTGTGGCCATCTGGAGAGTGAACCAACAGATGGAAGATCTCCCTCCCTGTCTTTCCCCATCTCTATGTAATTCTTGTTTTCAAATAAATAAATAATCTTAAAAAAAAAACCTGGAATCAAGGAGGCTGTCCATACACTCGTTACACAGCTTAGACAAGGGCATAGCTGTGTCACTTGGGACACATCCATAGAGGGTCATGCCAGCAGTGTATGGCCACAGTGACATACGGGTGCAAGAACAGTCAAGTCATCAAACTTTGGTTTGAATTTCACAGTTTGGCCTTGGAGACTATGCACACCCATGAACATGAAGCACTATGCACTAGCAGGCAGAATCTATTGCCGCCGTTGGGTTAACACCTTGCAATGTGATTGACTGGTGAAGAGAGGCTTGTCATGTGTGTTAACCAGAAATAAATGTCTCTTGTTCATGTACTGTTAAAATTAATTATGAAGAACATCTGGGGAATGATATCTTAATGAAATGAATGTTTACAACTATTACCTCAGCTCTTACCTCTTGGCTTTGTACTAGAAGTTAATATAGGAAGAACATTTATTTAGTTTCTAAAAAAATACTACTCAAATATCATTGTGCCATGTTTGTCTCTATAAAACCCAAGTCAAAGAGAACATTACACTTTATAAATCTGGTATTCAGTTTTCCCATTTATTGGCTAATGAGAATGATATAATTTATTTTCCTGTTTATTTTAGTCTCTCGGGATCTCAAAACCAAATGTGTTCTTTAAATACAACTGCTAACCTCAGAGCCCAGATACCTGGTATACATTTCTTTCTCTTACTTATTTTTAATTTTACATTTAATCTTTAAATTCACAAATGTACCACATAGTATTTTCTTTCATAGCTTCTTTAAAGCCTTTTCTGGAATTAAGTTAAGACATTAAGTGGCAATGGTTCTTCTGAGAAATAGAATATCTTCATCAAGAAGCAATGGTTCTCCACTGGGGACAATTTTGTATACCCTGTGCCAGCTACAGAGGCAGACACATTTAAATTAAATTAATAAAATCAATTAAATTATTATTTATTTTAATTAAATTAAAATAACCCAGAGACATTTAAACTTAACATGACTGGGCATGATATGTGCTGATGGCATCTGGTGGAGAGAGGTCAGCAATGCTACACACTGTACATTTCACAGCTCAGTTCTTTCTACAGCGTAGAACCGATCAGCTCAAAATAAGATTGCCAAGTTTTCACAAAAACCTGGCATATTTGTAATACTAGAGTAGTTTAACAATGCCGTAGTTAAAACACTGAATGTCTGATGAATAAAATAAAGCTGATGAGTTTCAGATTTTATATCAATCTCCAAATTTTCCAAAGTTATACTTTCACTGCAGGAAACGGTTGCTCAGTATGAGTCTGCACATTTCATAGATGCTCTGCTTTTGGCCTCTTTTCGCCTGGGTATTAGTGGTAGTGCTCACTAGCCCTCTTGGAAATAGATTTATCAGTCACCAACAGCACTATTACCCACACTCATTTGAAAGATGATTAGAAATGGCTCTAGTATGCTGTAGCCAGCTTACAGAACAAGTTCAGGCCATTTTGTATTTTTATTTGACTTTCCATGGTCACAAGAGTCCATGTATATCCTTTCTGTGTATTACTTGTGACCGTAAGTCCTAACCCCTTGTTGACTGAGGTTGAGTGAAGTAGTAAGAATTGGGCCAGAACAGCTCCGGCATTGCAGCCAACTGGGGAGTGAACCAGTGGATAGAAGTATCCAGTAATATACAATAGTGTATATACAACACACAGTCTACACTCTTTTTTCTCATTTCTAACTCACAAACTGCAAAAACTCAACTGTTTTGGATGACTGTATTATCCATCTGAAATTGACCCAGTATGAGGAGGATTCTATATGTATATTGTCTGCATTTAATCTAGTTTCTTGGGAATCAAATCTGGAGCCAAAGGCCAGCAAAATCTTATAAGAATTAGAAACCTGACAAAGAAATATTGTGCTGTGGAAAGAAATAGTATGAATAAATGGCCAGAAAGTTAAAGAACTGTAAAATCCAATAGGAGAGGGAGGAAAAGTCAGGGAGAGAAACAGAATTTTTGTAGAAGAATCTGTTACAGCACACAGAACAAGGTAAATCAGAGGTCTCCAGTAGGATGTGGAATTCCTTGGATCCCATTGATTGGAAAATTGGCATTGGCCAAGCAACTTAATCTCTTTGGACCTGCAACACAGTGTACATATCCTAAATGACCTTGATTCATGACCTCCTGAGCAGTAGAATGGATATTTATGTGTCTGTGCCTTGGGTTGAGTAGGGAGAAACTCAGTTATCAGAGAACCTAAATACATGGACTTCAAATATAGGCTAAAGCACAGAAGAGCACTTTAAAAGAGTGATTGGAAGGTCTTCCTAATGAGGTCACCTCCTCTTCTGGGTGTACGTGGGAGGCAGCAGCTAAGGAGAGAAATGAAGGTACAAGCATTCAATGGAGCTGTAATTCTGTAATGGGAGATGAATGGGAAAAACATTCCCTGTGCTCACCTGTCCTTCCCAAGGTGAAATGGAAAACTGCATGGAGACAGGATGGCCTACTTTCCATTCTTGAAACATGGAATGCTTGTGCTTGCCTTGAAGCTTTTGTACAAATTGTTGTTGTTTTTTTTTTTTTAACCTGAAACACACTTGGTTGGCAGACTCTTTCCTGTCATTCAGGTTGTTACCCCAAGATCAACTGTTCTGAGGGTCAACCCCTGTCCACTCATGATGATCTGAAGAAACTGCCTGCACTCTTCAGACCTCACCTATTTGCTTTGCTCAGTGTAATATCTCATCCTGATTTTTCTCTCTTTGCATTTATTGATTAGTTTCCTTCCACAAGAATGTAAATTCCATGATTGCAGGCATCTCATGGGCCTTGTTAATTGCTCTCTTCTCAATACCGGGTACAGAATAAAATTTAACCAATATTTGTAGAAAGAAAAATGAATAAATGCATAAAAAACCCTGCAAATAAAATTTGCATGTAGGAAGACCTGGAAGACAACAGATGGAAATAGGATATGGTAAGAACAGATAAAGTTTCAGATCGCTAAGACACCCACTGAGTGGCACACCTAAGACTTAGGACAGATTTGATTGGACAGATCAAATGAAGGCCTGAAAAGTCACTTAAGAATTCACTCATAACCTGAATGCAGCAAAACTGTAGAGATTTGTGTCAGCAATCTACCAAGTCGTGGTGCCTAGGATTCTACAGACCTAAATCTCAATTCAGCCAAAAGCAGGAACAAATTGATCAGAAACACAACCAGTCACAACATTTCAATACAATTGAACAATCTTTATCAATAGGCATAGAATCTGGTTTGGTATATGCACCCTGCTATAGCTGTAATCACTCAATATCAACTCTAACAGACACTCAAATTCAACACCAGCTCTTAGCTGGTAGTTATGTGATAATTAGAATAAATTGCTGTTTGTGAACTTCTATAAAATTTACCATTAGACCTTTTTATCCATGTATCTTTGTGACATTTTTTCCTACAACAAAGAAACTCACTTTTACCATGTACAAATATAAATTTTAAGGAGATATTTTAAAGAAAGTAAAAACCTGTCCTCAGTTGCAATAAATCTCCTGATAGTTAAATTTGCTGAGCCCTCTGCTGACTGTTTTTGGCATTGAAATCCTGGAAGCCTTTCTAAAGCCCACAGGTATCTTGCAAAATAAGCCATTTCTACCTAGGCCTTCATCCAAAAGTCCACTGAAATAAATAACATTCTTAGATTGCAAAAAAAAAAAAAATACCTCAAAAGGACCAGAAAATTGAAATGTCCTTAAATATTGTGGATAAATTAAGAAGGGGCAATTTCATCCCAACCATCTATTCCTTTTCTTTTTCCTAACTTATAATACATGACCCGAAAAGAATAAATCAGCTAAATTCTTGGCATATTACTATCTTAAATGGTAAAACAACTGCAACATCATGAAGAAATAATTGATTTTTCTTATTTGATGCACTAAATACAAGCTTTTTTGAGAAATAATATATTTTCTGCTCTTAATATTGTAAAATTCAATTTTCTTATAATGGGAACTGTTAATGCATTATGCTCTTAGGCTATGGGAGCAGATTGATTATTAATAAATCATGAATTGATTATTGGACTAATCAAGAACTAACAGTTTTTGAGAACCACAATGATATCCTTGGAGAGCTCATGCCTTAAAAATGTTGCCTGAATGCATTCTCGAGAAGGTAAAATACCATTCCTCATGTACAACTGTGTGAAATGTGGTGCAATTATCAGATCTGCCAGCAGTGGACACTGTTACTCTAGTTATCACTGTATAGTGATGAGGGAAATGCCGGTTTAATATCTCAGGAACTGCCTGCTCTTTAGTCCCTTAAATAGCATGAAACTAAGAAACATAGGCAACTATTCTGGAAAAAAAAAGGAAATTTTAGAAAAAAAATGTTATTCTTGGATACTGAAAGATTATTAGGAAACTCATGCTTAGGTTTAAAAAATGTGATACTCAATTGATTTTGTCCTTTTAATTTATAGAATATTTATGTCAGCTATAGAATACCCAGTCATCACTGTTCCCAAGTGTATCTTACATATCTACAAAAGCTATTTGTCCAAGGAAATGTAACAATTGATGTGAGAAAGGCACTGAACTACCACAAGTAGATGAGGCCATGGCCCTTGCTTCCCAGGAAGTAGCTTACAACACCAGGAGGACCAGCGTTTCCTTTCATCCTGGCCATTTCCTATCTGAAATGGAAGAACCCAAACTTGATTATCCGCAATAACTACTGCCCTGATATCTATGTTTCTGTGACTCTTTCAGGAGAGACTCGAGCTAATAGCCTGTGCTACACTTTGATAAACAGGTAAAAGTATCATTTATTAAATCACCATCCAGAAAATTATCATATAAAAGAGCCATTTGTTCCTTGAGCAAGTGTTATAGAAATCTCAGTGGAAAGCTAATGAAAAATCAGGCAGTGGATCAACACAGAAAACCTCTCACTCTTCACTTGACCCTGCACAGCAGCAGGGATCAGCAGGTCCATTTTATAGATGAGAAAAGTACGGCACAGAAAACCTAAACTTTGAATCCTAGCTGGAAAGTCTGTGCTTAGGAAACCACACAGTTCTTCTTTTCTGTGTTCATTATTGACTATCAATTTAATAGTCTCCTGTTTCAGACTTAACCACACATGTCTGCAGCCACCTGCCAGAATGTATGAACTCTCCAAGGCACAAAATCAGAGCAGCATGGGGTGAAGACATGGGAATAGACCATGGTTCTCGGCTGGAGGGGCTCCCTGGCTAAATCCCTTCAGGCAACATACGGAGACATTTTTGTCTGGCCCCTGAGAAAATGGGTAGACACCAAGGATGCTCTTAAACGCACAATGCTCAGGAAAGACCGCCTTCTCACACACACATGGAAAATTTATCCAGTAAAAACATGAACCGTGCCAAGGCTGAGAAACAGCACTCTAGAGTAGAACCTGGGTTTGAATTCTGGCTTGCTGACCTCCCTGTTTATGTGAATTTCAATTATTTGCTTGTGCTCCCTGAATCCCTCAATTCCTTACCTTAAAATTAATTTTTAAAATTATGTGTATCTAAATGTATCTGACATTTCTGATTGTGAGATTGATTACATAATTTTTGACTGAATCCTCATGTGTGCATGTGTATGTGTGTGTGTGTGTGTTTATTCAAAGACAGTGGCACACAGCAAAAGAGCAGAGGTTTTGGAGTTGAAGGGGCATGAATATTAAAGTCTGCATGCGTAGTTTTCTGCACTTTGAAAACATGAGGTAAGTTGTGCTGTTATCCTCATTTACTGAGGATAGGAAATTTCTATCCCAGAGTCTTGCTATGGATTAAATGAGGTAATAAAAAGACCCTCTCCTAGTATCTGATTTCCAACACATCTCTCAAAGTGATGGTTTCCATCCTTCAGAGTATGTCTACTGTATATCTGTAAATCTACCTTGCATGCAAACTCCACTCTCCACGAATTACAGTCCTTTGTTCCCAAACCAACTCCAATTTTGTTCAGTGTGTCTACTATTAACTCAGGCAGCCAAATGCCTCAGAAAATGATCCCATTCCTCAAATCCTGAAATGAACTTCCCTTGAATTGCTACAGGTTAAGTCTAATGCACTTCAAAAGCAACAGGCTTAACATCAGTAATATAATCTGTTCTTGGCCAGTGAACTCCGGGGACTTTGGGAGTTTTCAATCCGAGTAATAGTCCTAGGGAGAGGCAATCTTATTTTCCCCCTGGATGCTTTTCCACCTGTTTGTGGCACTAGGAACTGCTGAAGTCATATTGCTACCTGCCAAAGGAGGAAGCCAACCACAAAGATGGCTGAGCAGGGAGGGAAATGGGCAGATCTGAATAATATTTGGGAGCATCCTTGCACTATGAATCACCGACAAAAGATGGGCTGCAGCATTTTGTACTGCGTGCATGTTCAGTAACCAGATTTCTTGTAGTTTTGGTTGGTTGTATTTGGGATTTCTGTTATAGGCACTTAAAAAAATCCATATTGAGGGAACAGAGCTGGGAACTCTGCCTCTGTGCTCATCCCCACAACCCCAGTGTCATGACAGAGGTCTCTCAGCCCATCTCCTGAAGCCATGGGTGTGACCATCTGTTCTAACATTTAGGATACAGCAAGACAGGCAGAGACATTCTCAGGGGGTGTTTTTGCAATATGTACTCTCTTTATTTTAGTTGACATTAAAATTGCACCTAGTTATGGGGCATAATGTGATGTTTGAGACTGGTATACATTGTGCAATGTTCAAATCAAGCCCACCACATTTACTTCCTCAAACATTTATCATTTCTTTGTGGTGAAAACACTCTATGCACAGGACGTTGTTGCTATCAGTAGTCTCCCTATTATAATAGAACACTGGAACTTACTTCTCCAACCTGACTGTAACTCAGAACCTGTTGAGTAACCTTTCCTCATCTTTCTCTCTTCACTACCCACAGAGGTGGTTGCTTCCCCCCTCCTTTTATTTAATAATTTATTTAAAAATTTGCAGTAAAATGTTCACAATGAACCTTATCATTGTAAACATTTTGTAGTTTACAGTTCAATGGCACTAAGCACATTCACATTTATGCAACCATCACTACCATCTGTCTCAAACTTTTTTCATCATGCAAAATTGAAACTGTACCCATTATACACTAGCACCCCATTCCCGCCTCTCTCCAGCAACTGATAACTACACTTAACTTACTGTCTGTGGATTTGGCTATTCTAGGTACCTCCTGTAAGTGGAATCATACAATACTTGTCTATATGTGAATGGCTTATTTTACAAAGCATAATGTCCCCAATGTTCATTCATATTGTAGTATATGTTAGAATTTCCTTCTTTTTCATGCAGAATCGTATTCTAGTGTGTGTGTTTTCCACATTTTGCTATCCATTCATCTGTTGCAAGACAGTTGGGTCACTTCTGCCTTGGGGCTGTCGTGAATAATGCTCCTATGTATGCGGCTATAAATGACAAGCTTTAATACAGCAGTCGAGTTTTAATCTGCGACGAATATTTGGTAGTCTGAATCAGGGTTAGCAAGTTATAATCCTCAGACAAAATCTGGCCTGACATCCATTTTAAGAACATTTTATTGGAAAACAGCCATGCCTGTTTTTATCATGTTGTCTCTGGCTGCTTTCACCTCGCCACAGAGTTGAACCATTACGACAGAGAGCATATGGATGGCCAAGCAAAGTACAAATCCTCGATGCAGAAATTGTGCTGATCCCTGATCTAAACGCTATCTGGTGAATGATCTTCTAATTGGTCTCTACTCTTCCCACCCTTATTTCTCAAACCCAAATTCTACTCCACAGATATTTAAGAACATCAGTAGCTTCCAATCACCTGTAAACGCCATCCATTCACACCCATGTGCCAGTCCCACCCCCTCTTCTGAGCCTCATGCAATTGAGCCTTCCCTAAATCTCCAGGCCACCACTCCCTCTAACAGAAGTGCTCCTTAATCCTCAAGCATCCTGTCTCCCACAAACTCCAGGAGCAGTCAGCGTTGGTTGAATAAGTGAATGCAGTGATAAATTTTGAAAATCACATCTCAGCTGCTAATGGAGAGGATTTTGTTTTTGTTTATTTTTACTTATTTTCACTTTGGGTTTTTGAATGATTGTACAAGGCTGCTGACAGCATCCAAAAGAAAGCGCATGGGGCCGAGAGGGAACTGCTGAAGCCTGTCATCCTTACTGTCCCCAAATCCAGAACAGCTCCTTGACATGAATCTTGTAGAAGTTATTGGGCTTCATATTTTGACAGTTAATTAATATTTAAATTTTTGTGTTGTAAAACTGTCCTGTTAAAATTTGTTTTGACAGATAAAATTTATGTATTTATGGTTGTCAACGTGATGTTTTAAAGAATATATACACTGTGGATAGCTGAATCTAGCTAATCAACATGTGCATTACCTCCATTACCATTACCATTTTTGTGGAAAAACCACTTAATATCTATTCACTTAGCCTTTTCACAAATATGCAATATTGTTAATATAACATTAATATTAATGGTCAATATAATGTACAATAAAATTATCTGCTGTTACTAACAAAGTAATTGTATCACTGTTAGGAAAATGGCACAATCTTATCTATGGCACGATCTACACCCTGATTTATATCCTAGGCCCTGGCCCCTGCCACCATTGCTGAAAGCCAGGTAGCCACATGGCCCAACCGCTGGTGTCAAGCTCCACCCCCAACCTAATAGGATTGGCTATTCCTACTTCCCTGCCCGCCCCCTGGAAAAGGTCTATTAGACCCACCTCCCAGACACATGCCTTCTTTTGCCCTCTTCGCCCCTTCCCTCCAGTCTGCTGGGTTTTCCCAATACACCATTTCCCTTACTCCGGTGTTTGGTGTGTTTTGTGATGGCCTAACACGCAAGAGTGTTAGATCTATTTTGAGTTCAATTAACTGTCCTGAGAAAGCAAATTATTGCAAATTTTAGAACTAGGAATTAATAATATGTCAAGAATTCACTATAATTCATAGAGCATATATCACTGATAAAAATCTATGCTATATATCCCATTAAGTAAACAGCATGATATTATTATTTATGGTTACTTTTTACAAATATTTATCTATATAGAACTTAGTGGGTTTAGTATACTTTATACTTACATAAAGAACACCTTAGTGTTTTTAATCACTTTATGTTGAGATTCCCTGATAAAAAAATCCTAGAAATAAAACTTCCGTTAAAACAAGTTGTGTTCAAAAAATGAAATCATTTGTAAAAGGCAATAATAACATATAAAATGTATGTTTAATTAGTGGAAAAAGGACTTCGTAAATCTAGGACAGTTCTTTTAGGGCAATTAAAGGATGCTAATTCAAATAAAACTTTAAAAGTTTCATCTTTAAAAAAAGTGGAAAATTTTGATGAGAGGCCAGGCATCCAAATAGGCCTCTGAATGCGCCTCCATGGCCGTTTTATCTTTTTGTCATCTCTAGAGTTTTATTCAAGAGATTTTTTAAATGTGTAAAATTTAGTGATAGTATATAATAGCAGTCAAGGTGAAGCAAAGACTTGGTCACGTCTGTAGACAGCATAAGATGTATTACTGTTAAAGTTCATTTTACTACTAATAGTACATAATTAGTCATCAAAGTGAATTTTAAAATATCTCAGGTTCTGTAATGTAAGATATATATATGTATATTCAATATATGTGATCTTCAAAAAGTCCATGGAAAATGCATGTGAAAAATCTATGCATTTCAAAAAATCTTGTACTAAAATAAACACCTTTTAATTATATTTTTCCATTAACTATTTTAATTACTCTTTCATAGTATGCCAAATACACATTAAAAATTATGCTAACAAACAATTCTACAGGAACCATTTAGATGGAGGTTAGGAGGGAGGGAAAGAAAGGAGAGAAAAGAGAACTTAAGTAGTTGTTTTAGCTACATGACATTTTCACAATCAAGAGGAGACTTCTAGGCTTCCCTAATGAAGTCAGCTTAATTGCAAATGCAGATATTAAAATGAGCTCATTAGCAATGATATTAAATGAGTTCCCAATGGACAAGTCTCATTAAAGACAGAGAAACAATAGTTAAGGTCTTTTTTCTTTAAAAAATAAATAAATAAAAGTGGAGTTTGGCACAGAATTTGCACATTTGCCAAAGTTTTAAAAATTAATACAATCACCAAACACTCCTAGAACAGTTCACATGCCAACTGTAAGTTGCCCTGAAGTTTGAAATACAAATAACCCACTCCCCTGTCTGCAAAGGTTTTTGTTATTTTTTTTAACATTATTGTTCAATCCACTGAATCCAATTCCAGTGACTATAATGGCCTCATTTGCATGAATTTGAAGAGATAGATTTCCTGTCTGTTTTCCAGTTGCATGAATGGGGAGGGGGCAGTTACAAAAATTATATGCTGGGCTACATGATTATGGCACTGCTCCTCCTTCGCCATTGGCTTTTTCATGTTATATTTAGATTCAATTTCTTTCTGTGTCCCAGTTTCCCCTCTGTGAAATGATCAATGGAGATTGTCATTGGTTCAGTTTCAGTGGAGGAGACTGACCTCTGGCTAGAAATTGAGAAGGTAGCTTAACACTTACATCCAGAACCTTTCCTGGTAATAACCCAAATTCTGTCCTACATTCTAGCGCAGTCACTGCCCAATGTGGAATTCCAGAGACAGTTTTGATGAAAACTATTTGGCCATTCTGTCTACAAAGTTTCTTTAATATTCTTCCTGTGTGCCTTGCACAGCTGTTCATCTATGGCTTTGCAGAAACCTGAGGGACTAAGCTAGGAGCTCCTTGGGCCCACTATGGTACTATTTAGTAAATGAATGCCATTTACGGATGCAATTAATTTTGTAAATGCTGAAAAGTAAACAGAAGAAATTCAATAAAAGCACATTGGTGCTTAGAAATGCATGCCCTTTAGTTATTGTGCTATAGGGATTTAAAAGAGCTTATGCATTTCTCCGAATGCCCCAATCTCCAGAAAAGTTTTAGCCTTCCAAAAAGGATCTAAAAGGGGTAAGTTTTTAAACTTAATGGCATGGGAGACACTACATTTTTAATCAAATGGCTTTCCATTTCTTTATGTCAAGATTCCCAATTTTGCTCACTATAGCAAATATGTTCTACTATGGAATGTAACAAAGTTGCTGCAAGGCAATTATGGCTAGTGTACTTCCCTTTTCTAGGAATTTATTTCTCCTATTTTGCTTATAGATACAAGGCCCAGTTCCTGGACGATGGGATGTAAGTAAAAGAGGTAATAAAAAAGGTGCTAGGAAGTTTTCATTTTCCTCCTTGATAAAATGATAACCCACTTCTGCCTGGCCTCTTCTTTTCTATTTTGTAAGATGGTACCAGCAAGAGATCCTCAGAGCTATAGAAGTCATCATGGACCCATATGATGCCCAATAAGTATTGGCAAAGCCTGAGTTTCTAGGTCATTAATGAGCCCCCACAAGCCACAGGATCACCCTCCAGACAACTCAAATTAAAACAAAACCTCACATATACTTAGATATTAAGTCTAAGAGATTATTTGGCATTTTTAACTGAATGCTTTCTAAGAGACACATTTGGATGTTTCCCAGGTTTGAAAAACCACATTAGCTATCCTTAGAGAAGCTCAGTTTAGGAGCTGCAAGCACTGGAGCATTAGATTTTCTTGTGTTGATTTGTGCCACCTTCATCTTCTCCATAGTTTGTGAAGTTCATGGTGATGGAGGCCAGGCCTTTTACTGTCTGCTAATATTCTCTCTCTAAATACTGTATCTAGAGTCAGGTGCCTTAGAAATACTTAATTAAAATTTGAATAACTGTCAAACATAACATCAAAAATTCATCATCACTATACCCAACCTTTCACAAAAGCCTTTTATGGAACTACAACCTCAAAATACTCTGTAGTTCAAAAGGAAGCGAGAGGTAAGCACTGCCTTTGCTGTCAGTGCGTTTTAGTTTCTGAACACCAAATTCACCGACGATCATGACTGATTGTCAGATTAAACTGATCATCTCATTATTCAGTTCTTTAAGAGATTTTGAAGCTCATGGGAGAAGAACAGATCCAAATAGTTAAAAATGAAATGTTAAAATGGTCAAACTAAAAAATGAAAAAGATGGTGAATTACAGTGCTCAAATCAAAAAATCACTGTAACAGCAGAAAGAGAAAGGAGTTACTTGTGACTCTGATGTTCATATACTCTAAAGAGAAAACTCTGAAGGTTAAGTAGGTCTACATATGTAAACTAGATATTGAGTTGAAGTGGCATAATGACTATTCTAACTTAAAGAAAAGAGCTACAGTAATACCATGCATTTTTGATGCAATATATATGTAACCAAGGGAATGTGGTGGGGTACACAGCTATTTGAGGTCATATCACAAAACAACTTACAGTCCAGGATAAAAACTTTGTTCCTTAATTTTTTTAAAACAGTGCAAAATTTCCTAAATTTTTTTAACCCCAGAATTACACTAATGAGATCATAGTTACACTGTATGTAATGTGAACTTATTTACACCAGCAAAAGATATATTATTAGCATAAGGGGTAACAGGGTTGTGTACCAGTCTAAGAGCATGATAAAAGTCTAAGCATAGACCATGGTAGTGGAAATAAGAAGAGAAAGAATTTAATTCTTTCTCAATATCCAACTCTATTCTATAAATCGGACAATTTTATCAATAATAAGAGAGAAGCAAATAATTGTTTTACATATTAAATTAACTCTTTGAGCATAGAAACACTTAGAAAAAGGTTACAAGTGTTAGACTCAAAATATATTTCCCAGGAAGATTAATACTTCTTCTTTAATTAAAAGATGAATTTCAATGTTTCCTCATCTTTTTAATGAGTGCTCAGGCTTATTGGTTTTCAAACCAGTTGATTTCAAACATTCAGATTTTATCAGTATACAATTTGACATCATCCAGAAATAATAACAAGTTTTTAACCAGAATTTCAAATTGGAATCTCATCGATACTCTGATTCCATGTCCTCTTAGCCACATGGTATGCCATCATTGTAATATATCTATCATGACAGTAGTTAGTAATAATATTAACAACCCAGACTACTACAACCCTGTTCAGTTCTTAAATGTGTTAGTGTCTGAAAGAGAATAATATATCATATTAAATTTCTTAGAACAACCTATCAAATATTTGACAATGGCCAATAGATCACTCTACTGCTTGCATCAGAGAGTTTTCCAATTATGTACATAAAATGACTCCATTTTATTTGATAACTTACACTTTATAAATGTCACATAATTCATTTAACTAAATCCAGTCAGCATTTATTATGTGCCTGCTATTTAAACATTTACAAGTGCCTGCTATGTTGAACATAAAATATTTTCTGCATTTAAAAAATTTATCTTTACAATAAGCAGGCAAGCTACACATTACTGTTTATCCCACCTCATAGGTAAGAAAATGGAAGATGAGAACATAACTTGTACAGAATCTAATAAACTAAGTATTAGAGCTAGGACAAGCTTCTACGTCTTCCCACTATGGATGTGACAGTATGGTCTGTGGGCCAGGCTCCACCATCATCATCATAACAC
The DNA here is from genome assembly GCF_051225735.1 of Oryctolagus cuniculus. NCBI lineage: Eukaryota > Metazoa > Chordata > Mammalia > Lagomorpha > Leporidae > Oryctolagus > Oryctolagus cuniculus. The sequence continues at coordinate 10,796,206 of NC_142875.1, read as the reverse complement.
TACATGGTGCACCATGAAGTTAGACGTTGAAGCCAGGGCATCTCTACATACTTCTTTAATGTATTACTCTGTACTCAGAACTACTCCTCTGTCCCCTTTGGTTTTTCTCTCTTGTACTCATGTTGAGTAACTGCCTCCATCGAGCTCCTGCTGTCTTTCCCCTGAGACATTCGAGAGCATCCTTGTTTCTCAGAGCCGACAGGAGTCACAGGGCCTTTGCCAGGTTTTCAGTCCCTGAGAGTCGTGTAATGCAGTCAAGTCTGCCATTCTCACTGGAGCATGTAGAAGAGTCTTAGCTCTGGAGGAATAATCACAACAAAGGCAGTGATGGGACCACACTTTAGAATTCAGCAACACAGTTACCAGATTTATCTCACTGCTTGTATGCTTCATAATATAACCCATTCTTTAACATTTTAAAACATGTATTCATTTATTTGAAAATCAGAAGTACAGAGAGGGAGAAGCAAAGACAGGGGCAGAGAGAGAGAGAGAGAAAGAGAGAGAGAGAGAGAGAGAGAGAGAAGGAAGGAAGGAGGGAGGGAGGGAGAGAGGGAGGGAGGGAGGGAGGGAGAGAGAGAGAATGAAGGAGGGAGGGAGGGAAGGAGGGAGGGAGGGAGGGAGAGGGAGGGAGATCTTCCATCCAGTGGTTCACTCCCCACATGGGCTCAGGGGTCAGGGCTGAGCCCAGCTTCAGTCAGGTTTCGGGCTTCCATGTGGATACAGGGACCCAAGGCCTTGTGCCATCCTCTGCTGCTTTCCCAGCTGCATTAGTTGGGAGACAGATCGGAAGTGGAGCAACTGGAACATGAACCAGTGCCCATATGTGGGATGCTGATGCTGCAGGCAGAAGCTTTACCCAATACATCACAATGCTGGCACAATTCTTTCAGTTTTGGTAAGCAATAAAGTATAATTTTATCAGACACCCATGCCTGAATATAGGAATGTGTATATTCTCTCCAGCTGTAAAATCTGGTGGAGAATCTAAACAGTGGGTCTTCTTGGCCCTACTAGAGACCAGATCTGAACTGCCAAACGTCTCCTGCGTTACTGTCATCAGAGCACATAAACGCCTCTGTGTAAATCCTAGGTAAACAGTAGCAAATAACAGCCACAAAGGAAATCTGACACCAAAAGAAATGGCACCTGGACCATTCCTAAGTCATTGTTGATTAATGGATCAAAATAAAATGGGCTGGGGAGGTGCTGGTGCTTGGTCTAGAGGGTGAGATGTCAGTTAGGATGCCTGGGTCCTGAACTGGAGTCTGGATTTACAAACCTGGCTCCTCTGGCCAGTGTTGTGGCACAGTGGGTTAAACTGCTACTTGTGATGTCAGCATCTCATGTCACAGGGCCAGTTCAAGTACCGGCTGCTATGCTTCTGATCCTGTTTCCTGCTAATATGCCTAGGAAGGCAGCAGAAGGCTGAAGTACTTGGATACCTTCCTATCGTGTGGGAGGCCTGGATGTTTCTGGCTCCTGGCTTTGGCTTGGCTGAGAACTGACTGTTGTGTATACTTGGGGAGTGGACTTAGTGCGTGGTAGATCTCTCTCTCTCTCTCTCTCTCTCTCTCCCACTGTCACCCTCTCTCTGCCTTTCATGTAAATCTTTAGAAAGCAAAACAAGGGGCCAGCACTGTAGCGTAGTGGGTAAAGCTACCACCTGCAGTGCCGGCATCCCATATGGGCTCCAGTTCGAGTCCTGGCTGCTCCACTTCCAATCTGGCTCTCTGCTATGGCCTGGGAAAGCAGTAGAGGAAGGTCCAAGTCCTTGGGCCCCTGCAGTCATGTGGGAGATCCAAAGGAAGCTCCTGGCTCCTGGCTTTGGATTGGCCCAGCTTCTGCCACTGCAGCCATTTGGGGAGTGAACCAGCGGATGGAAGACCTTCTGTCTTTCTCTGCTTCTGTCTATTTGTAACTCTGATTCTTAAATAAATCTTTAAAAAAGAGAGAGAGAGAAAAAGAAAAGAAAACCTGAAAGCAGCCTAGCTTCAGCTCCTGTCTCCAGTGTCCTGCTAATGCAAACCCTGGGAGGCAGCAGTGACAGCTCGAGTGATTGGGTCCCTGACATCAATGCGGAAGATCTGGATTGAGTTCACAGTTCCCCGGCCCCAGTGGTGGTGAGCATTTTGGGGAAAGAATCAACAAACAGGAATTTTTTTCTTTCTTTCTGCCTTTCAAATAAATAATTGTTTAAAAATATCTTGCAAAGTTATACAGATAACCATTTCGCAACCAGTCTGTGTGACTGGGCCCAAGTAGCCAAAAGGTTTTTTTTTAAAGATTTATTTATTTATTATTTCAGAGGTAGAGTTGCAAAGAGAGAGAGAGAGAGAGAGAGAGAGAGAGAGAGAGGTCTTCTATCCACTGGTTCACTCCCCAAATGGCTACAACAGCCATTACTGGGCCAATCAGAAGCCAGCAGCCAGGAGCTTCTTCTGGATCTCCCATGCAGGTGCAGGGGCCCAAGGACTTCGGCCATCCTCTACTGCTTTCCCAGGCAGAGAGCTGGATGGGAAGTGGAGCAGCCACGACTTGAACCTGCGCCCACATGGGATGCGGACACTGCAGGCAGTGGCTTTACCTGCTATGCCATGCTAAATGTTTTTTTTTTTTTTTTAATAATCTCATGTCAACAGTATTCTATGTCATTTTGAGAAATCAGTCATCACCTCAGACTTCCTTCCCTTCCTTCTTCACCTGTTAATTTTTTTTCACAGATTGAAAGCCATCTCTTCTACAGATTCATCTGTGCAGCTTTATACTCCCTTGACTTTCTTTCAACCTATCTTTGTCTTTGTAATTCAACCACCACCTGTTCACAAGTTGTCAACTCTCTCCAACACCCTGAATGTCCATTTAAACCCACAAGAGATCTGGGTGCTGTTCTGACTCAGTAGAGACGAAGAGGCAGCTGAGTGAGAGGTGTCTCCTCTATAAAGAGGTGGTGTCACATGCATCAAACCTCCACACCCCGCCTTCCCTAAAGACTCCATCCACTGCTCAGGATACCATGAAACATTGCTTAGCTCTTGTAGCTTGGTAGATCTTCCCAATCTATACATTTTCAATGTAGCCATACATCATCCTCTATCTATGTTCAACTGAAAAAGAGTAATTAAGCTTGAGTGAATAACTAGAGATTGCTCGGGTCACTTCTGTGGTCCTGGGTTTTTTGCATAGGGTTACTATGAGCTCGACATAAGACAGGCGAAAGCAAAGATGTGCTAGCTTTCACTGCTCAGGGTTGAGAATATTCTATAGAATCGAATGTGCCATCTAATCATTGGGCAAGCAGGTGATGTCAGACCCAATGTTCTTGCACCATGGACAAACCTGACAAGCCTGATCTTGACTTGCTTTGCTCAGTAAAATTAGGAAAATTGGTCAGTTGGTAAATGTTTAAGAAGCATCAACAATGTATGAGGCACTGGGGAAGAGTTAGTGGTAGAAAAAATATTTGTTATAACTTATTCTGGCAAAAAAAAAAAACCCTCTGAAAGTAAGGATATGAGACCTATTAATGGTTTATGTACTTCTATTCACTTTAGTTCACTTTCTTCGATAGAAGGTTAGGAGAGAGTTAATATGGAAAACATACACAGACTGAGCTATACTCCCACGGCCCCTGAGGGACCTCTGCAGGACACGGTTTAGAATTCACTGAAAGCATGTGCATTTGTGCAGTTGTGTGTGTGTATACGTGCACGTGCACTGCCTATGAACTAAGCAGATATTATAGGTAGCAAAATAGCAAATTCTAACAGGTATGGAAGTTCAGAGAGTGAGGGAAGCCAAGCATTGGCTGTGACTATTAAGCTTTGCAGTTAACAGATTTCACCTGGAGGAGAGTGATTTAGGCAGGAGAAATAGGTTAGCTAACTTGGTGTCTACTGACAGATCACCCCTCTTCCCCAGTGTAGCTCAGAAATGAAACTCCTTCCAACACAAATATAAGAATAAAATAGGCATTTTTCTCTGATGCTCGGTCTAACAGCTCCGGTCCTGCATTTCCATGAAATTTGTCAGCTGTCCTCATTTCCAGGTTTGGAAGACAATACTCCTGACGGGAGGTGGTAGGCAGACCCAGTAGGCCAGAATTAGCCATCACAGAGTTCACCACAGCCAGATCACATTCGTGTGGGATGCCTGAAGGCTAGAGCCATACTCCAAAATGGTTTTCTGCACGGAGCCCACTTTTCAGGAATGCCCTTGAACTAGTTAGCAGCTGTCTGGAAACTACTCTGTACTGCTACTGGGTTTAGCTTCAAACACGCTAATTTAATGGGGCTTCCATTATCCTCAGAGCCAGAGGGTCCACTCCCTTGCTGCTGCTGCGGTCATGGGTGATGGCTTCGTCTCCCTGCCATGGATAAACTGGCTTCCTGGGAATTCACAGAGGGATGTGATTCTTACGGAAAGGAAAGGAGCTTATAAAGACAGGAAAATCAGCTTTCAAAGTGATTCATTCTACTGTTTCCTGTCAATAAAATAAGACAATGGTTTAAAGCATTATAAAATACATATGCATTTAGAGGCCACTGTTCCATAAGCCTACTGAGGATGTTACTGCGTGTATATTTCACACCGTCTTCAAACTCAAGGCTCCTAAAGGAAAAGGGTGAGAGATAAGTGCCCAATACTGAGTAGAAACTGTGTGCTTTTCATTTCTTTGTCTTTTCTGTGGTGAAAATTACTGCAATGAGATGTATGAGTCTGAAATGATTGCTATAGAATCAATACCTTTTGCTGCAACCTAACAAGAAAGACACATTTGATGAGGAAACACTTGCATGCATATTTGAAAGAGCTATTTGCCAACGAAGTAAACATGCGTTCATCATCTGAATTCTCTGCACAAAAATAAACTGCAGATTTAGCATTTAAGCTTGGCACTACCCAGACAAAGTGAAGGGATGAACGCAAGTCCTACAGAAGTATTTCATTCAAGTATTTGGTGAAGAACTAGAGGGAAAAGTAAGGAGGAAACAAAGTACTCTATAACAAGATGGTACCTTTATCATCTGAAAATACTTTATCTTTCCTGTGCACCCCTCTGACTCCCTCAGGGAACAAGTCAACTCCATTAGTTTCCCAAACATAAGGGAAATACTGCATGAAAAACCCATAGCCAGGTAAAGTGCATGGCTAATTGGTTCACAAACTCACATGATAAATTGGATCATTAATATGATATTGTACCTCAGATGTGGTTGTGTACAAGCCTTATAGTTTCTCCCTTAAGGTAAAACATGTGACATTTAATGCTATTATTTATATTTAACTCATCTCCATTTTTGATTATACTAATATTACGGTAAGCTTTTTAAAAGAATTGTTTAATTATTTGAAAGGCAGAGTGACAGAGAGAGACAGGGAAGAAGGGAGGAAAGGAGGGAGGGGAGGGGAGGGGAGGGGAGGGGAGGGGAGGGGAGGGAGAGAGAGAGAGAGAGAGAGAGAGAGAGAGAGAGAGATCTTTTACCTACTGATTCACACTATCCAAATGGCCACAACAGGCTAGGCTGAATCTAAGAGCTTGGAAGTCCATACAGGTCTCCTACATGGGTGGCAGGGGTCCAGGTATTTGTGCTATCTTCTTCCTCTGCTTCCCCCGACATATTAAAGGGAGCTGAATCAGGAGTAGAGCAGCTAATATTTGAGTTGGTACTCATATGGGATGCCAGCTGTGCTACAATATCAACCCCAAGTGGTGCATACATTTGAAAGCATTTACTAGAAAATCTAATTTTTCCCAAAAGCCATATTAGGATATGATCATACCATGAGGTATAATGTATAATGGACAAATTCTAGGATTTTCTGAGAGACTTTGCTGGCTTCACAATCACCAGCAATTCACCTTCATTCTGAACCTCATTTCTCAAAAAATGCAAACAGGACTTTCCTACATATCTTGTAGAGCTGATGAGTAAAAGCAATGCAGTTTGCCACAAGCTACTCATGTAGTGAATCAGCCTGTAAAGAAACTATTATGACTATCATTTGGTTGGCTAAAGAAGTCATTGTTGGTGGTTTTTAAGTATGAAGATCCCTGTTGAACTTCATATATTATTAAATTAACAAAAAAAACTAAAAAAAAAGAAAATCAAAAATTTTTTTCTGCCAATCTTTGAGACTATAAAGAAGCAGACTGCTGAGATAGTCCCAGAAAAAAAAAGGGAAAATGTTCTTTCTTTGTTCTTGCTCTCTCTTTCTCTCTCTCACTCTCAGTCTCTCCCATACATAGGCTTCATTATTTCATATTAGAGGTAGAAAATTAAATTCTGGCTACATTGATACATTTGATTGGGAGGATAATGAAATCATAGCTAAATATAATGAATATATTCAAGACAATCAAAGTAATATGTAGAAATATAATCAAGAGTCTGCATTACTCATGCAGATGAGTTCTGAAATATAAAGAAAACACCAAAGAGAACCTATACTCCCAGTGTTTAATCCCAAGCACTCAACTTTGCATTTGGATATGAGAGACAAAATGTAAAACATAAAATAAAATGAAGTCATTTTAATCAATTTCCCTTGAATTCTGCACCTTTCTTTTCTATTTATGGTTTTCAAAGGAAGCACCAAAGGGAACAGCCATTCAACCTAGCGGTTAGGATACTCAAGTCCTACAGGGAGTACTTGGGTTCCATACTTAGCTCCAGCTCTTGATTCCTGCTCCCTGTCAACGCAGACCCTGAGGGGCAGCAGTGAAGGCTCATGCAGTTGCAATCCTACCACCCATGTGGGATACCTGGATTGTGCTCCCAGTTTCTAGCTTTGGGACAGGTCCAGGCCCAGGTTTAAGGGAATGTAGGGACTCAGAGCAGTGGATGGAAGCTTGCTTGTTAGCACTATCCCCCTTTGTACATGTGTGTGGTGTGTGTCTTTTATTTCTAAATGTTTTGACTCTCAAACAAGAAAATTAATCACAAAATAAGTGAATTTTAATTATCATTTCTAGGGAATAAAAAGCAGAGGTGAGTGTGGAAGAAAGGAACAGAGACAGCATATGCATAACACAAAGATAGGAGGAATGAGAAAAGCAAGTACAGAACCTCAGAAGAAACTTACCCGGAGCTCACAGATTACCAAACAGTTAACAAACTAAGTAAGCAAAAGGCAAGCTGAGGCTGCTACTCAAAGTGTGGTCTCCAGACCAGCAGTTTCAGCATTGCTCAGTGGCTTGTTAGACACAAAAATCTCCTATTTCCTTACTCACCAATTCAGACCTGTATTTTAGCAGTCTCATTTGCACACAAGCCCGTGAGCAGCTCTAAACTACAGCCATGTTTCTTGACCTGCTATGATTGACAACTCAATGTTTCCATCCTCCCCACTGCTCCATAACCAGAAAAAATTCCCATAAGCAATGCTCACCTACTTACATAAACCTACAGTTGTTTGTGTACCAGTGTGGGATGCGTGGCCATTGGAAATCATTATTACTCCTTTAATTTATACTGTGTGTGTGTGTGTGTGTGTGTGTGTTTTCACAAGGGTTCATTTCTTCAATGTTCAGATGATAGCAAGACAAAAAATAGCAGAGGACATGGAATGGAAGTTCCCAATGGTTCCAAACTCACGAATTAAAACATAGTAAATAAAACAATACCTATGACAAAGCTGTTAACGTGTAAAAGCAGCTCTCACCTGAACAACTGCTAGCTGGAAAAGATGACTTTTTTCTACTCCGTTCTCATCTCACCTGCTTTGCAGGAACACCATCTGCTTATTAACTCAGGTGTGTTCCTGGGCGGTGGGGGGGAGGGGGGTTGACCGAAGGACTTTGGAAAGTTCAGCATGACACTGAGCCCAGCACCCTCCCTGTCCTGGTTTTCTGGTTAGCTGCATGTCCATCTCATTAGACTACTTAATTTCCCTCAACATTCACTATGTTTTCACAGCTCTGTATGTGCTGAGCTGTTATTTCAGCTTGGAGTTCCTTTCCTCTAATTCCTCATGAGGGAAACTGATTCTCTCTCCAAGCTCAGGTCAAATTCTCCAAGCACGTCACTCTGTTTTCTGCAATCGAAATGATCATTTTCTCCTTAGAGTTGTGTTTATGCTCTGTTTCCGACATTCCCTGTATGAGATCTTGCCCTGTGGTTATTTATGGACCTCCTTTCTTCTTCAGTAGAATTAGAAGCTCCATGATCTGTCCAGCCCTCTGGTTAGGGTATAATAGACACTAATAAATATTTGCTGAGTTGGAATAGAAGTTTCAAGTTGCTGAGTTAAAGTTGAAAATGTTAAGAGGTACATGATTTTAGCTGAACTTCAAATGTTTTCAACTAGGGACCAGCATTGTGCGTACCGGGTTGGGCAACTGCCTGTAGTATTGGCATCCTATATAGGCATGGTTCAAGTCCTGGCTGCTCTACTTCTGTTTCAGCTCCCTGCTAATGCATCTGGAAAAGTAGCAGAATTTGACCCAAGTCCTTGGGTCCCTGCATCCATGTGGGAGACCCAGAAGAAACTTTTAGCTCCTGGCTTTGGCTGGGCATTGTGGCCATTTGGAAGCAAATGGAAGACCTCCCTCTCCTTGTCTCTCCCTCTCTCTCTCTGTAACTCTGCCTTTTATTTATTTATTTATTTTTGACAGGCAGAGTGGACAGTGAGAGAGAGACAGAGAGAAAGGTCTTCCTTTTGCCGTTGGTTCACCCTCCAATGGCCGCCACGGCCAGCGCACCACACTGATCCGATGGCAGGAGCCAGGTACTTATCCTGGTCTCCCATGGGGTGCAGGGTCCAAGCACTTGGGCCATCCTCCATTGCACTCCCTGGCCACAGCAGAGGGCTGGCCTGGAAGAGGGGCAACCGGGACAGAATCCGGCGCCCCGACCGGGACTAGAACCCGGTGTGCCAGCGCCGCAAGGTGGAGGATTAGCCTAGTGAGCTGCGGCGCCGGCCTGTAACTCTGCCTTTTAAATAAATAAAATAAATCTTAAAAACAATAAAATGGCTTCAAATTTTTTTGACTAACATAATTCAGTTTCACTTACCACAAACTATTTTTCTTTAATATTTTCAGTTCAACAGGTACTGAAATTGATAATTTTAAGCACATAGGTAGACTTTAAGGGCTTCTTAAATCAATGTATACATTTTTTCCTTAATCAGATTATAACTTTGATATGATATTGGGAAATACAAACTGAATTCATGGGTCCTCATATCCCATAAAATAACTAAAGTCGTGATCTAAGTCAAAGGCAATCAGGGGAAGTCAGAAAAACAACTAAGAGACAGAGAAATTTAAAAATATCAACCTGGGAACAATAAGGCTCACTTTTTTCTAAAGCAATAAACAAAGTATGCAAATCTCTACTGTGCATTTCTGGTAGATTCGGTTCATTTTCCACACTTCGGATATAAACCTGTGCTGACTCCATGGCTACAGTTGCATGCAGCATATGCTTGTGCTTCTGGTTGCATGGTGATGTGGAGCACTGGACCCAGACTGCTGCGTGTGAATCAGGCTCCACCATCTGCCATCTGTGTCATCGCAACTAAATCACTACCCAGGCCTCAATGTCCTCACCTGAAACGTGGTGATGACACAGTGCCTGGTACTTGCTAGGAGGACAAAGTTAAAATATGGAAACTGCTGGGAACAGGCCCTCACACACAGGTCGAGGAGTATAATTATTAGCTACTATTGTTGCAACTCATCCTGCACGGCACTGTCCTAGTTTCCCTCTGAGCTCCATTCTTTCAGGTATGATCCAGTTGCCCGTGTTGAACATTGTGCAGAAGGTGGTTCTCACGGGCAGGGCCTTGGGGCCATTCAACCCTGTTCACTGCCCCATGCTGATGCCCCCTTGTGAACAACCCTGCTACCTACACCCAGGACCATTTCCCAGCTGGGCCAAGCACCGTGTTGGCACCAGTGGGACTCTTGGTCAGGGATGTCAGTGCCCCTTTGTACTCCTCCAGGCACCCCTTGTCCATTGATCATCACAAATTGTCAACAGCCCTTCATTTTTCTGTAGCACAATGCAGGTGCTCCTGACTATGACTTTCAAGGAGATCCATAATGTGAATGTGTATATTTGTGTATATTTTCTGTCACCCTCCAGTGTGAATAAACTTATTAAAGGTCAGCATAAGAATGTTAATACAAATCATCAAACTCACTCTTTGCTGTTATCCCAAAAGGTTTAATGAACATATACTTTGTTCTAGATACTGCATTAGTCATTGGGCATTAGAGAAAATTTCTGTGACTATGAGTAATCCTGAAGTACTTAGTATAACGCAGAAATGTTATCAACTTCTATTTTACAATAGAATAGGATAAGTTATAAGGGCAAGAAGAAACGAAAGTTTAAGGTGAGACAAAATATAAAACAGCAAAAACCTATAAGGCTAAAAGCTGAATCTGTATCTAGACTTAATTAATTTATCATGCAACATGGCTGCTCCAGAATCACAATTCTACCAGCAAGATGATGGGACATAAAAATCAGAAATCTGGTTTTACAAGCTTATATCTAGTATTTAATAACTAGAAAAACATTATTAATTTCCTTTATTAAATATATTAAATTATGGATTTCCCATCTTTGCACAAATTGTGCTATCACACTGACATTTTAATTTTAGATACTTTTAATCTGGGTATTTAAGAGTTTTTAATATCTTGTTTGACATAAAACACATTCATTTTGCTAATAAATGTCCTCAAAACTGGATATGAGATGGGAGCATCTTCCTAGGAAAGATGTTTAACAGAATCTTGCCCTATACCTTTCTAATCTTGCAGTCCAGATGTTGAGTCTCTCATCTTGTTTCTATATATAAAGCTTGCTTTGGGACTGGCACTGTGGAGCAGCAGATACATCCTCCACCTGCAGTGCTGGCACCCCTTTTAGCTGCTGGTTTGAGTCCAGGCTGCTCCACTTCTGATCCAGCTCTATGCTATGGCCTTGGACAGCAGTGGAAGATGACCCAAGCACCTGAGCCTCTACACCCATGTGGGAGACCTGGAAGAAGCTCCTGGCTTCTGGCTTTGGATCAGCCCAGCTCTGGCCATTGGGGCCATTTGGGGAGTGAACCCATCAGATGGAAGACCTTTCCTTCATCTCTACCTCTCTCTGTCTGTAACTCTGCCTCTCAAATAAATAAACATCTTAAAAAAAAGAACAGCTTGCTTTATAAGGCACTGAGAACTTCAACCCTTATATATCTGCACCTGTCACTTTTTTCTCAGAGCAAGAAAACTGAAATGAAAACAATCAGAGCCTTGCCTGATCTCAGCATGCAACATGAACAGATCAAGAAGATGACCTAAGTCACCATCCAGAGAATATCTCAAAGCCCAGAAGAATAGTCAGGCTGCCTCATGTCCTACAAGTCCCAGAAGCACCATATTAATAATAAAATTAATTACCCATTAGATGGCCCCATCTTGCTTGCAATTCTCATTTGTCTTCCAGCCATTAAAGAGAGCTATTTTCTTTCTCTCCCTATCTTAACGCTTTTCATTCTTTTCCATGGCAAGCTTCATGAGCCAATTTGCCCCTTTATCCAGCATGTAGATAATTGTGTATTTTTCCCTGATAGAGAAACTTGCAATAGTAACTATTAGTTTCTCGTTTCTATTTTAAGCATGCTCTCCTTCTGGCTTTGATGCACATCAGTTTGTTCCAAATCTTTTCAGCTGTAGAGTGGAGCCATTACACAAGCCTTTACATGTGAAAATTCCCAACTGGATCTCCACAGTTCAGTGTTAGCTGCAGAAATGGTATACTGGGCTACCTTCACAGTCTTATCATTCACCACATACAATTGTGGACAATTTATGTTTCTTTTTATGCTTCCACAATTCTTCTTTTTTATTTATTTAATGAATGCATTTTTACATAGATACAACTTTAGCAATACAGTGGTTCTTTCCCTCATGCTCCCCACCTGGCTCCCTTTCCACCTCTCGTTCCCTCTCCCTTCTCCTTCTTCATTATGGATCATTTTTAGTGTGACTTTGTATACAGAGGACCAACTTTGTGCTAATCATAGACATCAACAATTTGCCCCCACACCCACACACAACATACAGAGAACAGTTTGGGGAGAGAATGTGCAGTTAATTCTGATATTGTAATTCAATAGGGACAGAGGTCCTATCTGGGGAGCAAGTGCACAGTGACTACTGTTGTTCCTTTAACAATTAACACTCTTTTTTTATGATGTCAGTGATCATCCAAGATACTTGTCGTGGGCTGCCAGGGCTATGGAGTCTTTTTGTGACCAGACTCCATCGGTATTTGGACACAGCCATAAGCAAAGAGGATGTCCTCCTATCCCTTCAGAGAAGAGTGTCTCCTTCTTTGATGACCCTTCCTTTCCTCTGAGGCCTCGCAGAGATCCTCCGTGTAGGTTTTTTTTTTCCCCACAGAGTCTTGTCTTTCCATGCCTGAGATGCTCTTGCAGGCCTTTCAGCCTGACCAGGACGCCTTATGGGTTGATTCTGAGGTCAGAGTGTTATTTACTGGGAAAGTCATTCTAGAAGTCTGCTTTGCAGACTGCTTCCCACATTGTGGGCAATTTATTTGTCAAATTTGGACCAAAAGTCAAATATGAAAAAAAAATTTTTTAGATTTCTTATTTGAATTTGATTTTCAAAAATTAATAAGTGATTAATAACAACTGTCAGAACAGTCTAAAGATCTATCTTTTTAAAAAATCATCTATTTGAAATGCAGAGTTACAGAGACACAGGGAGACACAGAGATAGATATCTTCCATCTGCTGTTTCACTCTCAAAATGGCCACAAGAACCAGGGCTGATGCAGGTGGAGTCCAGGAGCCAGGAACTCTGCAGGTTTCCCATGTCAGTGGTTTCTCCAGGCACATTAGCAGGATTAGATGGAGCCAGAAGCTTCATCTGGGTCTCCCACATGAGCAGCAGGGGTCCACACACTTGGGCTATCCTCTGCTACTTTCCACAGGAGATCAGCGTGTAGCTAGATTAGAAGTGGAACATCTGGGATTTGAACCAGTGCCCATAAGGATGCTGATATTGCAAGTGGTGGCTTAATCCCTTGCACCACAGAGCCTGCCCCCTAAGGATCTCTGGATCTGCTTTCAAGTTTTGACAAATTGTCAAATTTATTTCAATCCAAATGTTCAAGGAGAGAGTAAAACGTTTTTTTTTTTTTTTTTTCACGATCTAATGTTAGAGTGAACACAAATTCTTAAAAAGGATTTTGTGCTAGGTTTTTAAAGTAACATGACAGAAAAAAAAACCTAAGAGACAAAAATATGGAGAGGAAGAAGTAAATCTGCTCTAAAGGGAAAAAATAAGAATTCTCAAAATACAGGCATTCAATTTAAGAGTCTTATTTAGCTCCTGGGATGAGATTTAAGCCACTCCCCTTCTGTCACAGCCTAGTCTTAATACTGCTCAAAGAAATAAAAACAGTTGAAAGTGTCATCTCAGGGAAAAAAACTTGATAATTTTATATTTTATAAACATATAATAATGTAAATATAAGTATATAAATATTATTTTATATTTTATAATTCATCTAGAATTCTGTACATGTCAGTCAATACAACCACAACTCAATCTTTCTCTTACTCCTATTTAACCACTTCTGAGTGCTTAAATGTATCCTCAACAGAATTAAAGACAAGGAATCGTCATGGCCTGCCCTGTGTTCCCTCCCCACCAAGTAAGTATAGTGAATTTTTATACTCGTTTCCCGCACAATGTGACCTGAGTGGAAGACAGGGTCTTTACCAAAGTAACTGAGTTGAAATGAAAACATTTGAACATGCTAAGACTGGTGTCCTTGTGAAAACGGGAACTCTGGTTACAGCAAGACAGGCACACAAGGAAATGCCTTGTGACGATGAAGGCAGAAATCTGGGTGATGATTTATAATAGCAATGCCAAGAGCCATGGCCATCACCAAAACCCAGGAAGAGAAAAAGAAGGGTTTCTCCCTGCTGGTGTCAGAAGAGTCAATATGTTTTGATTTTGGACATCTCAGCGTCCAGAACTGTGAGAAAATAGATTTGTGTTGTTTAAACCACATGGCTTGTGGTGCTTTGCTAGGACAGACCTCAGAGAACACAGAAGGATCATTAAATAGTTAGGAGTTGGCAGATTACAGCTCAATTCCTGAGAAGGTAAAAAAAAAAAGAACTTAAAGAAGTGACTAAGAGAAGTACTCTTGGCATGGTAGAATTTGATTAGTCAGTTTAAACCTACATGAATAGCTACATAACCCAGGTCCTTGAATAAGAACACCATGCACATATTCAAAAGTATAATGTTCAGGCCAGCGCCGAGGCTCACTAGGCTAATCCTCCACCTTGCGGCACCTGCACACCGGGTTCTAGTCCCAGTCAGGGCGCTGGATTCTGTCCCGGTTGCCCCTCTTCCAGGCCAGCTCTCTGCTGTGACCAGGGAGTGCAGTGGAGGATGGCCCAGGTGCTTGGGCCCTGCACCCCATGGGAGACCAGGAGAAGTACCTGGCTCCTGCCATCGGATCAGCATGGAGCGCCGGCCGCAGTGCACCGGCCGCGGTGGCCATTGGAGGGTGAACCAACAGCAAAGGAAGACCTTTCTCTCTGTCTCTCTCTCACTGTCCACTCTGCCTGTCAAAAAAAAAAAAAAAGTATAATGTTTAGTACTTTGAAAAACAGCACCAAACCAGCATTTTTGTGGAGTTGGTGACTTCCTGCTATATGTGGACATCTCAGAGTGTGGTCCTGGGCTTTGTGCATCGTGGCCACTTAGAAGGAGCCTTAACATGCAGTTTCCAGGGTCTCTCCAGACTCACTGCATCAGAATGCCTATGGGTGGGGCAGCTTCTGTTACATAAGGATGAGAATTCTTGGAGCGGGATATTCTATTAAACCATGTTTCCATTTTTAACCATTCTCAGATATCTTTGTTCACATTAAGTTTGAGAATCCTTGTTCAGTATTTACTCGACTATCATGTTTTCCTTCTGACTATGGTAAAATTAAAATTGTCCCACTAACGTGTGACAATAGCAGTTTCTGCAGTATGAAGCATGATTATTTCAAGGTCATGTAGTGAGAACATTTATGCTGGAAGGGAGGAACTTTCTCAGGAATAATGCACACAGTTTACAAGAAAAATAATGCAAATGTATAAAGACAAAAGTAAGTAAATCTGTCCTGTAAAGCTTCTCCTTTTATAGCCTCTTCTAATCCCAGGTTGCTTCTTTCAATACCTTACATCTACAGTTTTCATGTACCAGTGTTTCACCAGGGCTTTGATTCTGAACGGTGTTTGTGGGCAGGGACCCTGTCCTTGCTCGTGACGTATTTGCATCTCCCTGGAGTTGTCCACCCAGTCTATTGCATGCCACAGACACATTTAAAAAATTGCAACAATCCTTGCTGGTAATGAGGAGGAAAATCAGATACACGAATGCTGTTGGGATAGAAAGGGGTGATACTTGAGCACATGTTGAATTGGAATCTCACCTATGGCTGGAATGAAAATGAGTCACAGGGCCAATGATCAGACTGTGAATGTATTGCTCTCTGCCAACTCCTGAAGATAATTTTTCAAATGACTGTCTGCATTTTATTAAGATTGATGACTTGGAACAGAAACCATAATTGATTACATTCTACAACCAATCTCTGTTACTCAAATAAGGGAAAGTGTAGCAATAAGTATATAAATTTTGTCTCAGAAATGAAGATAAATTAATGTAAATGAATAAAGGTGAAGCAGTGATGTAATAGCTATGTCTAATTTATTATCCATGCTGTTGTAAATCTGACAAGAAATACAAAAATTATTTGATTTTTTTTACAACTCACCAAACAATAATATTTTAACTGTTGGTTGTACAAAATCTTGCTTTTCTATAATAGTCATTGGAAACAGCACAGTTTTTTTAATTCCAAAAAAGAAAATATTTAGGAAGGGCTCACTGCTCAAAATTTCTAGGATTTTATGTTTAGGAATATCCTAGTGCCAACATGGATAGTACTGCTCCTAAACCAAGTTTTTCCTAAGCCCCCTTATCTTCTGTCTCATGTATTGTTTAATTATTCATCCATTAACAGACTGTTCTGATCCGGGCATTGTCTGAGCTGAATGAGGTGGGAGTTTAGAAGCAGATCAGAGGTGCTTGAACAAAGTTGGACTTTTATAACCAGGTTGCTTTCCATCCACAATTTCATGCTAGGATCCCTCTGTTCTACAGGCAAGAAGATACCCATAGAGTCTGATAACAGCACAGAATTCACTTATGGAAATGCAAGAGGACCCCCATGGAAGGCGAAGGTAGAGGAAAACAGGTCATTGGGCTGCAGGTCTAGGAGACACTCCCAGATCCTCCTTGCGAGCTAGTATACCATCTGGCTCTTCATAACCACCTTTCCCGATACTTACCTCACAGATGCTATTCGCAAAGTGTCGGTAACTTCATCCATAACCGGACAACTTTATCTCAGTGTGACTTTGAATTGAAGGATAAGAAAGGGTACAGTCTAGTGTTTCTGAGTATCTTCATTTGGATGGTCGCAGGGAAATCCAAAATACCTCTGACTTTGAAGGTTCAGAGTACCTTCTAAACACTGTATTTCAATTCAGTGAAGGGATGAGCATCAAGTGAGTAATCTGTAGACTCCTACACAATAGGCTGATGGCCCTCGCTCCTTATTTGTCAAGTCACTACACACACTATGTTCAGATGACTGTCTAATGGTTACCCCGAATTAAACTCAAAATTGGCATACTTATACCTATTTTAAGTTTGGACTTGTATTGGATTTTATATGAGAAATTCACTGCTTTGAATACAAAAGCAATATCCAATTAGGCACTTAGGAAAAAAGTAAGGAATCCTCCTTTGCTGAGACACTGAGTGGTGATGACTGGGGTAGAAGCAGGGGTAGGGCTCACTGTCCTAGTGCCTACAATACACTCCCATCCAGACAGAAAGTGCTGTCAAAGGGCACATTCACGGCTCTTTTGTTTTCATTATTCATGTGTGGAACAGACAATCATTATCCGTGGAACAGGGAAGTTTGGATGCTCTGTTTTATGGCCCTTTACTTTTAATGATCTCTTCACCTCTCTTAACCACTTTTAATTCTTTGCAAAAGAAACAGCTGTGGGGCAGCTTTTGCTTATTTTCCACACTGGCTATCAAGTCTGGGGAATGCCAGTGAGGGCTCATACTCTGAAGATGAGAGAACTGCGACTCACAGAGCTTGCTCACTTGTCACATCTTACAGAGACGATATATGAAAAGCTAGACCTTCCTTGCACTCAGATATTACTCTAGCAACACTTCTTCAACTCAGTCTGTCCCCAGTGCATGTGTGAGAGGTATCCCACCTGAACACAGCATAGTTCATTCTTTCACATGGACCTTTGACTAACTGCATTTTTGAGACTCTCTGGCAATTTGCTGCATTCCTGAGAGGCACTGCAGGTCAATCAAACATGCAGATACTGGGATCCTAGCTAAGGAAATTATATAACATTGCTTCTATTGTTTCTTTCAGTAAAAGTGTCTCCGGTTACCTAACGGAGCATACAAAAATTCAAGTTTTATATCAGAACAGTTTTTTTTTTTTTTTTAAGTTCCATACCATTTAGCTTCTGAGAAAGAATGTTTTGCCATGGAAAAGTTGCCTCAGAAAATGAACTTAAACTTTACTATTTCTGTGTGCAAAGTTCTTAATAAAACATTGAACCAGCTGCTTGGTGCATAATAGGAACTGAGTAATACACAGGGATGTTTTGAAAATGTTACCCTCTCCTCCAGAGGTTGTAGTCATGGAAACCTTCTAAGACCTTTAAATAAAATAGGCCCATTCATTTAAAGGAAAACTTTAACAGCATGTGCAAGGATAAATGTTTTATGACATAATGTAAGTGGGCTTGGAGATTTTCTCCCATGCCCTGTAATTATTTTACTTTCCCTTTTATTCTTGATAAAGAAATCCCCCTCTTATGTGTGTGGCTATTGCTTAGTGCAGTAGCTAGTGGCAGTTATACTTGCTTCTGTAGATAGTTCCCTGATGATCTGGATTTTTATTTTTACTTATTAGAGTAAAAATCGCACCCAACATTTTTTATTACAATCACCAATTGCTATTATATTGACAAACCTAAGCCTAATTAGTAAACACTTTGTGTCTTACTGATCCATTCTGATTTTTTGCAACATCAACTATTCAGCAAAGAAAGAACAGAGGAATAAGTGAGTTCCTGGGAAATTCTCAAAGTCGTAGAAGAGCTACCATCTGATGGCCCACCATGGCATGCTTTTAGAACTCATGTAGAGTTTCCAAACTCCAAAACAGCTCTCAGAGTCAGGTATTATGTTATCCGTCTTAGATGAGGATGCTTAGGCTCAGAGAGGTGAAGTAATTTGTTCAAGGTCACATAGATACTTAGTGGCAGAGATGGGACTTTCATATTAGATTGCAATAAAATACACCAAGCATTTAAATCAGCTTTATGACTAGCTTATATTAATATAAACCAGCTTTAATGGCTGAACCATCCCTATATAAAACTACAGTGCTGCATAACAATGTTTTTCGTGTAAATCAGCTTATTACAGTATCTGAAGCCATCTCAATTTGAGCACCTCCAGGGTCCTCCATTCCCATGATGTTCCATAGATGCATCCTTAACCCAGCTGTGACTCCCAGACCCTGCATGGCTATCTGGGACTTTATTCCCAAAAGCCAATCCCAGTAGCAGTGTCAAAAATTGGTTTTCAGCCATTAATAGGAAAAACATCTTTTGATAATGCACATAAAGTCCAAGATGCAAATAATAAATCATGTAGACATTCAGTAAGGTGTTGCTAAATGAATGGACGCCCAGATGCAGATGAGAAGTGACAGATTTCTCATTGAGTGTGATGGATAAAGAAGCAAAACCACTTGAGGTCAAATCGATAAACATGTGACTGGTAGAGAAACTAGCTTAAACACGGAGCAGGGTGTAGGGGGTGGATATTGACAGAGATAGAGAAAACGAGCAGAAAAGGATGAGAGAAGATAGAGGCGCATTTAATGGTGTGTCCCTTGCTTCCTACCTGCCCTTACTGGGTGTTTACATGACTACTAAAGGCTTTGCAGGCTGTGCTCCAAATCCCCAAGTAGAGAATTAAGCCCAACCTTAAGAGAACATTAACGGGTAATTTAGCATTGCCCCAGCTGTATTTCCAGCCTCATCCTAACTTACTCTGTTCACTGCCCTGTCTCTGTCTGGACTGCAGCTTCCTTCAGCAGCTTCCCAGGTGCCTGGGTAGCCTTCTCCAGCCCCTTTCCCCCAGCTGAGAATCATCGCTAAGTCCTTTCCTCCAGCAAATGCCTGGGAGACACGCTCACGCCCGAAAACCCATAACAACTGTCAGTTCCTCCCAAAGTAGTCCACATTCCCTTCATACAGGAACAATTCTTTGTTCTCTGTTCTCTACACTTTCAACCTCATTGAACATCCTCTACTTCCTGCCTTCCCTAGTGAATGACAGCCCAACTCCTTCTACTATGTGTTTTGACTTCTCGGTTTCAGAGCTGCGTCTTTACCATGGTTCTGGTCGCCACGGGATTGAGCATGGATGAGGCACACAGTAGCCAAATCATGAGTGTTTGAATTGACAATTGACAGTTCTGAAAGGGCTGTCACACGCCAGGATACACGCAGGCTTCCATACTCAATCAGGAGCCTCTTGGCTCTTTTTTTTTTTTTTTTTTTTGACAGGCAGAGTGGACAGTGAGAGAGAGAGACAGAGAGAAAGGTCTTCCTTTGCCGTTGGTTCACCCTCCAATGGCCGCCACGGCCAGCGCGCTGCGGCCGGCGCACCGCGCTGATCCGATGGCAGGAGCCAGGAGCCAGGTGCTTTTCCTGGTCTCCCATGCCGGTGCAGGGCCCAAGCACCTGGGCCATCCTCCACTGCACTCCCTGGCCACAGCAGAGGGCTGGCCTGGAAGAGGGGCAACCGGGACAGAATCCGGCGCCCTGACCGGGACTAGAACCCGGTGTGCCGGCGCCGCAAGGCGGAGGATTAGCCTAGTGAGCCGCGGCGCCGGCCTCAGGAGCCTCTTGGCTCTTTAAACCATCAGGAAATAGAGTTTCAGGGAAGTAATTTACTAAAATAAAAATAGTAGCATTAGAATCAGAATCCTAACCCAGGCTTTCTAAATCACATGACCCTTTTGCTCCTGTATTAAGTTTTTCTAGCAAGAGAAAGAAAAAGCCAGTTAAACAAAGTAAAAAAAAAAAAACAAACAAAAAATACAAAAAAAAAAAAAGCCCTGCTAATATGAGCCAAAAATATATCCAAGTCCGCAGCCCCACTGAGCCACACGTTGGCCCTAGGCCAGCCATGTACAGCTGAGTTCTGTGGTGAAACATCTGGAACTCTAAACAATCGGCTGCAATGACCAGAGAGATTACTGATGCTCAGAACACTGACCCAGGATAAATGAAATATCAGGTCTCATCTATTAAATATGCCGTGCTTTAGGAGGTGGAGAACTGCACAACACACCGCTGACTGTTTTTAGTTCACTAATCTGCTCTTCTGATTGTACAGAAGTTAAACAGTCCAGAAAAAGTGGAATCAGTGAGTACCAAACTTAATTCCTACTACTCTAAGTATTTTAATAGTTCTTTTTTTCATCACACTCTAGGCCAAAAGGAATACAAACAAGTTGCATTTATGAAACAATTATGCTGAAGCAACTTAATAAGCATTGATTGTCTAACAATGGAGCCGCCTACTGAAAAAAATCAATACAATAATGTTTTTATTTCATTCTTCAATAGGCATAATTACTAATTGGATGTACACTCCTACTGGACACTGTACAACTTCTTATACCTTAGAATTAAATTGTATAATACGCTATCCTTATTTCCTACTCTTTTATTTTTTATGTAGTACTTGTGTTTATCATATTAATTGTCCAAACAACAACAACAAAAGGAAACACAACACCAACAACAATGAAAACAGGTTGCAAAGACAATGGTAAAGCTGAAGAGAGCAGAGCCTGATCTCATATAAAAGCTATCCATTACTCCAGGCTAATCATTTACACAGTGGCTGGTGGCTGCTGTGGACCTCTGTGCTTCCTCCAATGTTTAAAATAGCCCATGGAATCAGGAAGAGCTCGCCGTGGGATACCTAAGTACACAGTTTTAGAACTTTGGATATCATCATTTTGTAAATAAATTTACAACAATGTAAATTACACAAGTAATGTTAACACATTTTATTTCTTAGTCAAGTTCTATATTTAGTATACCTATGGAAACATAATGATATGGAAAGGTTTATAAATCAGAAATCTATAGCTTTGGTAATTTTTCAGAAGGTGAACACATGTATGTAATTAGCAACTTTATCATTGACAACACCCATGAAAACCCCTCACTTCCCATATCTGGGCACTGCTAATTTCCTCTCTAAAATTAACCACTCTCCTGACTTCTGCCATAGTCAGATTTGCCTGGTTACAAATAAAAGGTACTGTTTTGAAACACAGCCATTTTCTACTTGCAGTGAACAAAATAGTTGTTTCCTGTTCACCTTTCCCTCTTAGCCACTGTAAAGTAGCCATGAATATTGGCAGATCCATTCCAAATTTGTCTGAGAGTCCATGATGGACTTCTTATCTGAACCTAAATCAATAGCTCCCTGTCCATAGTCGGCAAATGATCTAAAACGACCCAATCAAAGAAAGACCTCAGAAATTTCTTGCTTCTGTTTTCCCTTTTATAAACAATGTTACCCTCTCTCTGAGCTGCTACAGAGGGCAGGTGACCCCAGGAGCTTTTGTTAATAATCTTGCAAATGGAAGCTAAGGGAGTCTTGGGGCAGAGCCAACATCACAGAAGGCAGATTGGTAAAAATGAGAAATAGTATCCAGCATTGTATAAAACAATTGTGTCATGGCTAGACTTCATAATTTTGTGAACCAATAAATTCTCATTTTATGTAATTCAAGTTTCGATTTTTAAACTTACATGCTTAATAAATCACAAGAGCAGTTAAATATCAGCTAACTTGAAAGTTCATGATAGAAAACAACCCCATTCCCCAAGTGAGAAAACTAGAATGTAATTTTCTCAACAGGAAAGAAAATGCTAGTGAACTGAAATTTCCATTTGAGAGGAAAAATCAGCCAAGCCAGCTTTTGCAAAAATTACTTCATCTTTCTAAGTCTCAGTGATTAATCCTCCACTAATGCCTCTTCCAAAAAAAAAAAAAAAAAAGGAACATAAACAGACTAAGAAAAAATTGGGGTGCTTTTTGATGATTTCAAATAACTATGTTTAGTACAACAGTTCAGCTGCAATAGGCAAATTTCTTTTAACAGACTTGCATTTTCAAAGCTAAATTCTCTTGCTGTCTCTGTCTTGCTAATGCAGTTTTCCATTTACCTATAATCTGTGCAGAATGGGGATATTTGAGGTGGCATTTCCTTGACATTTCTGTCCTACGATAATCACCCTCTTTAATTGTCTCTTCCTCATTTGCACAGTAGAGCTGACATCTGATTTTCATCATAACCCCATGGAGCCGGAAATGTTACTAACAGCATCCAAAAAACACTGCTAACAAAGACAGTTGTGCTAATGCTTTTAAAAGGCCAGTGCAAAGGATGATTTTTTTTTTCTGAAAAATTAGGTCATCTGCATATTTGGTAAAATAGAAAGGGATGGCTTTTAAATTAAATACTAAATGGTTTTTCTAAGCATTTCAATAGGGTAAGCATAGGGCCAGACCACAAATGCATCTTTGATGTTACCATGCTGATAACATTGGAATCCATTAGACATTCATGGGAAACAACGATAATTATAGAAGATGTCAGACCTACTTTCAGAGTATCTGTGTAGAAATGAATAAATTCTCTCTTTTCAGGCCACTAAGGGGTATTGCTGTAACAGAAGCATGAAAATATCTTTAATGGTTGAGCCCTCCCTGGAGGACAAAAATCACTTTCTCCAGCACTGAAAGCCCTCACTTTGTCACTCACCACACCTGCCACAAAGGATGGATCTGTTCCTGGTGAAAGGGCCAATATGTGGTGGAATGGCAGGCAGAGGAAGCAGAGAAGAGAGCCAAAGAAACGTCCAGGCACCAAGGCAGCACCCACGGACAACTCTCCAGATAAGAAAGCTGTCTGCTTAGACCCTGCTTTCTTAAGCAGAGAAGAGAGGGCTATATAGCAGAGCAGGTGTGGTGAGGTCAGGAGCATGGGCTCCATAACCAGACCTCTCTCAAATCCCACCTTGAACCACTGCCAGCTGCATGGTCTCCAGTAAGATACCTGACCGTTAAGAGGCCCAGTTTTCTCAAGTGTAAATAGGAGGGAACTATTAGGACCTATGTTGATGGGAGTTATGAGAATTAAATACCTTAATATTTGTAAAGTGTTTAGAACAGTGTACAGGTTTGGTAAATAAATGAGAAAATAGAAATGAGTTTACTTTGCTTGCTGCCATTTTACCCTTTTAATTGCTCCCCAAAAGAGGAAAGAAATGCTGTACTTTCTTGATCTCGTTGCATATCTTGAACAATCAGAACAGACGTCATTATCTCAAGTTTACAGAAGAGGAAACTGAGTAAACTGGAGTTTAAGTCGCTTCCTCCAGGATACCACGATTTGCATCCACGTCCCCAGTGTTCCCAAAGCTGGTGTGCTATTTGTCTGTCTGTCTGTCTGTCTGTTCTCCCATTGCACAGCCTGACACCTAGAAGCTGTAATAGAACAGTAAAGTACTGAAGTGGATGTAAAACCAAGACATAAAAATGAAGCAGGTGTAAACAAATGCTGCACAGTCAAAGGCAAGTGTGGATAGATGCTTTCATGTGTGCCGTCACCGTCACAGTCAGTATACTCCATGGAATAACAAAGCCAGCCTGTTTATCACAACTGATTCCTAATGAAGACAGGAAGAAGAAATCCAGGGAGGAACAAGGCTGGAATTCACTTGACTGGCAATGATGAGTCATTTACTACAAGCAAAGGGGAAAGCAGAACCAGAAAAGGCATCAGAGATGCAGGAACGTCCAGCTTCCCAAATAAACTGTCAGTCAACATTTAATTGTTGGCTGCAGGGAAAACAGCTGTCACTATCAGTACTAAGGTAACCAATGCCATTTTAAAGGATGTTTTGCTACCTAGAAATGCCAAGACTCATGGTGTTACTGCTACTATTTATAAAGAATGCAAGGATTAATTATCTGCAAGTAATGCCATCTCATTACTTCCAGCATTCTGTAGTGGAAAATACACCCTGTTATTTCATAAACAGATAAATGTGCAATGAAGTCTAATTTAATTAGGTAAAACTGCAAAAGAATGAGATAGTTTTTTCCTAATAATTTAAGTTACCTAAACAACAAGTATAGATCTACTATATTTATGCAGATTTAATAGAAAAATGACAAAAAAAAAAACAGGGA